>NC_084619.1:25123230-25423230 GCF_033978795.1 Nerophis ophidion
CATTATCCTTAGGGAAGGAGCTCCTTTGTATGCTATGCGGTTACTGTGTGAGGTAATTATTTTGCCAGCGCTGCAAACAAGTCCAAACAGTAACCTTGGCATGTTAACAAAAGATGAGAGGTGTCCAATAGTTTCCATGGAAATTAGATCACATCAAAAGTAGATGTTATTTTTTACAAGCCAATGTGCGATGGAAATTATTGTATTAGATAGACAGATGGATAGATAGATAGATAGATGGATGGATGGATGGATGGATGGATGGATGGACGGACGGACAGACAGACAGACAGACAGACAGACAGACAGACAGACGGACAGACGGACAGACAGACAGATAGAGAGATAAATAAATAGTACTTTATTGATTGCTTTAGGAGAGTTCCCTTGGGAAAATTAAAATTCCAGCAGCATGCCGTACTAGCAGATAGTGCTGGTGGCCATCGAGAAAATCTCTTCACAAAATCCTGATTGCGGGTCACAATGTGTTTAATCAGCCCCATTCATGCTAGAAATGTCATATTGGGTGTTCAAACCCCACAGTGCATGTACATCTAGTGAAAGAGCACAGTGAGGTTGATTAGCTTGATGCAGAAGTGAGAGATGAGCGTTAGCCCTCCGCTATAAAGTGGCCACAGATGACAACGTAAACGTTAAGATAGAAATAGCTTTCAGTGATCGTAATGGCAGTGGCAATAGGGGACAGTTTAGAAAAACGAGTCATATCAAGCCTGCTGTCCGTGGACAAAGAGCAGGTACTGTGGCCTTTGCAGCACACTACAGTTTTGTGTGGTGACCCATCTCCCTGGGTATTTATCGTCCCGCTACTGTGCTAGCCTTTTTGGTGTGCTCTGTCGGCCGTGAGAAGACAAGAGTTGCACGGTCGCTTGGAGTTCCCGTCGAGGTTTACGGCGCACGGGCCACCGGAGAGGAGAAATGGAAAGATGATTTTCATGTTCAAATGTACTTCAGCGGTTGTTATGGTGACATGAACGCATTAAGTGGGGATGCTTCTGCAAAGAAACAAGCCAAAATAGAGCAGTGATAAGGGGAACGTGATAGATGAAGACAAATGGCGCAATTACAACATAAAACGGCTTATTTTTCATCATGCCCCGTAAGTTTTTGGACGGCGTACAGTCCCTGGTCCTTGTTTCTGGGCTGGTGCCGAGTGATGGAGGCAGGCAGATGGAGGATTATAGTCCGCCTAATTGCCTGCCCTGCTAACACACCTCCATCTGCTGAAGTAGAGATCCTTGAGGCTTTCTCCTCCACAGCAGCACACTTTTACACAGCCATTGTGTGCAAGTGACTGATGTGCCATGCATGACCTTCACCTCGAACACTCCAAGTCGTATGTCTCTATTCTATTCTATAGAGCTGCCCTACACGACAAAGTGATTCAACGTGATATCATAATCGAGCACAAGACATGATGTACAGCTTTTAATATTTCATATAAAGATGCCGTTTTGACATGTTTTTAGAAGTGTTGATGAAATATCATCTTGTGTCTGCTTAGTATGTTTATTTGTAGGCTGAGCTGCAGGCCCTGAGCTATCCAGCTTCGGTTTCTACTGTAGAAGTGTCAGGACACATTACTGTGATAATTAGCTCATCCAATGTAGTCGACGCCTTCAAAATAACCAAACATTTTTCTCTGATCGTTCCTTTCGGGAGTTGCCGAGGATTGAAGCCATGTCTCGTGAGTTTGGAAGACAATTACTCTTGCTTAGCATCAAGACACGTAGAGACAGGAGAGGATGAAAGACAGCTGAGGTTTCTCTAAACATAAAATAATATCCTCCTGCCAGCACTTCCAAAGCTCTAAAAATCAATAATTGTAGCTGTGGAAACTTTAGAGCCAAATCCTGCAGAAAAATTGAGACAGAGGTCAGTCCAGGGATATCAAAAGTGCAGCATAGGAGCCATTTGCAACCCGCAGCAATGTTGTGTTTTTTCTATGATAAAAAGGCTATTAACTTTTTTTTAACAATTTTAAATCGCATTAAAAATGTGGAATAAAAGAACAAACAGGTGAAATGTAACTGGGAAAAGTGGCAATCTTGACTCTAATAACACAAAGCTACCATGCAGACTTTTTTTTTCTTTAAAGCTGTCATTCTCAAAAAAAATAATAATGAATGAAAAACAATATTGTTAGGAAATATTGACCTACTGAAGGCTCCAATTACTTCCCACCCAATCTTCCACTCTGAAATATTTCTTAGTGAAAATGTTGCTTATTTTGTGGGTTTACCAGAAAAAAACAGTTTTTCCTATGATTAAACGGGCATAAAACCAACAAACAAAAAAATTCAAATTAAAATTAACAGCTATACTTAAAGTGGATCTAGAGACTTAAGTGTTAAATGGTAAATGGGTTGTACTTGTATAGCGCTTTTCTACCCCTTTTTAAGGAGCCCAAAGCGCTTTGACAGTATTTTTCACATTCGCCCAATCACACACACATTCACACACTGATGGCGGGAGCTGCCATGCAAGATGCTCACCAGGACCCATCAGGAGCAAGGGTGAAGTGTCTTGCCCAAGGACACAACGGACGGACTAGGATGGTAGAAGGTGGGGATTGAACCAATAACCCTCAGATTGCTGGCACAGCCACTCTACCAACTTCGCCATGCCGTAAATGTTTCTAATATATATATATATATATATATATATATATATATAGATATATATATATATATATATATATATCTATATATATATATCTCTATATACACATGTATATATCTATCTATCTATCTATCTATCTATCTATCTATCTATCTATCTATCTATCTATCTATCTATCTATCTATATATATATATATATATAGATAGATAGATAGATAGATAGATAGATAGATAGATATATACATGTGTATATAGAGATATATATATATAGATATATATATATATATATATATATATATATATATATCTATATATGATGTGAATTAGTGGAGCCTTAAATAGATCAATGAATTTGAATATTTTTTGAGCAATGACAGTTAAAAAAAAATATTCCACTAAAAGGTACACTCATAAAAGTGTGTATATATATATATATATATATATATATATATATATATATATATATATATATATATCTATCTATCTATCTATCTATCTATCTATCTATCTATCTATCTATCTATCTATCTATCTATCTATCTATATATATATATATATATAGATAGATAGATAGATAGATAGATAGATAGATAGATAGATATATATATATATATATATATATATATATATATATATACACACTTTTATGAGTGTACCTTTTAGTGGAATATTTTTTTTTAACTGTCATTGCTCAAAAAATATTCAAATTCATTGATCTATTTAAGGCTCCACTAATTCACATCAAATATTACACTCTTAATGTTTGGGGAGAAAATTGCATATTTAGTGTTTTTATCATAATAAAACAGGGATTCTTTGGAAAGAAAATGGCATAAATAAAAAAAAAAATATTAACAATTTTATGGCAATGGATTGATCTGAAGTGAAGTGAGTTATATTTATATACCGTATTTTTTGGACTATAAGTCAACGTTTTTTTCATAGTTTGGCCGTGGATGCGACGTATACTCCGGAGCGACTTATGTGTGAAATTATTAACACATTACCGTAAAATATCAAATAATAATATTTATCGTGAGCGATGAAGAAAATGTCCGCAATCGTCACTTACATGCCTACCAATAAGAATTCGGTGGGGGCAGGTCATGGCAGAACTGCATTGTGGGTCATGATATGCTAACTGCTATATGCTATACGCTACTGCCGCAGGTATTAAAATGGATCACATCAACAACGCCGGTAACTTATAAAAACTGAGAAAGGACTGAACTAAAATTGCACCGAAAAGGAAATCAAACACTGCAGATTACAAAATGGATGTAGTGAAATATGCTGCAGAGAACAGCAATCGAGCAGCAGAAAGAAAGGACGCTAGCGGGGCGCATACCAGAGGTGACACTGAGAAAGAAGATCTCATCGGATTTAGCGATTGGGAGTGACAGATTGTTTGGTAAACGTATATCATGTTTTATATGTTATAGTTATTTGAATGACTCTTGCCATAATATGTTATGTTAACATACCAGGCACCTTCTCAGTTGTTTTTTTATGTGTCATATGACGTACACCTATTCAGCCTGTTGTTCACTATTCATTATTTATTTTAAATTGCCTTTCAAATGTCTATTCTGGGTGTTGGGTTTTTATCAAATAAATTTCCCCCAAAAATGCGACTTATACTCCAGTGTGACGTATATATGTTTTTTTCCTTCTTTATTGTGCATTTTCAGCCGGTGCGACGTATACTCCGGAGCGACTTGGAGTCCGAAAAATACGGTAGTACTTTTCTCTAGGGACTCAAAGCTCTTTACATAGTAAAAACCCATCAACCCCATCTTTAAGCTACACTTAAACCAGTGTGGGGGGCACTGGAAGCAGGTGGGTAACGTGTCTTGCTATGAATGTGACTTTGGAACAAAATATACACAAAATAATGACCACAGCATATCTGATACATCATTTCTAGAGCCAGTGGTTCTCAAACTTTTTTTCACCAAGAACCACCTCAGAAAAGACTTGGCTCTCCAAGTTCCACCATCATGACCAACATTATAATACCGCAGCAAAGTAAACCTAATTATTTATTACAAACAAGGCAGAAGTTTTATTTGACAATTATACTTAATATTTGTAGCCAAACAGTTTGAACAATAACACTGTGTTTGAATATAGGAAAATAAAACACTGTACTTTAATCAAGTGATTCTTTGGCGTACCACTACAGAGCCCGCGTACACCACAGTTTGAGAATCATTGATCTGACCACGGGGAAGTCTGTTGAATGTAGCTTAGAACTATTCTAGGTCCCCGTTTAGAATTTAGATACAAGCAATAGTTTGGTAGTACCGTAACTATTTTCAGCATTTCCTTGGACTGGCTTTTGTGACTTCTGTAGAGAATCACAGGCGCAGCTGACTTCTAGATGGCTGAATTGTGAGATGTGATATCACTTTTATTGTTTCAAAGGAAAGTACTATGAAAAAAAATCTTTGAGAAAACATATGGTGCTTCCACTGCGTTAGTGATACCTCCTGCTCTTTCTCCGTATGGCGAGCTGCCTCAAGGCAAACAGCACAGCGTCACTATTGTCCTCAGAAATAGCTGGAAGCTTCTGGTTTAGAGGTGATTAGTGGTGTCCAAGCAATAAAAAAAACTGCCTAGTGTTCTTATCCTGTGGATATACATGTTACATTTTAGGGGGGAGGGCCTCGAGGGATAATTTGGATCCACCTGTCAGTAATTAGCTTGGTTGAAAACACAAATGATTGATGTTTTAAAATTAAAGGCCACTTATCACTCGCATATCAACAGTGTTGAGGATGGTAGATTTGTAAAAAAAGCACTGAGATCATAGTTGGCATGCCTCACCAGAGGTGAAACCCTAGGAGCTCAGGTGTAGAGAGACAGATGAGGTGCGAGAAGGCGTGCAGGAACACCAATGGATTCAGCAGACCACTTGTTGGCCCACTGACTGACCTACATACACTACCAGATATTGTATGGACCAGTCATTGAACTGTTAGTAATGATAATAAACATTTCACATAGCACTTCCACAACCTAAATATTACCTCTTCCTTTTTATCACTGCTGCACTGATTGCTTGCCATCTGTATGTGCTATTAATGGGATGGATCCCCACATCCCATCGGTGGGTATAAAGAGGGTCGTTACTATACATTGAAGTGTCTCAAACCACCACACTCCCACACCACCACTGTGTCCTAGGTCTCCTCCCAATTGGACGTGCCTGGAACATCTGGCCGTAGAGCCATGCAGGATATATCAAAGCTCCACCGCTGTTTCTTTTCTATATGTTCCTGGAAGTATTATTGTAGCAAAATGACTTGCAAATGTGTCTCTCAATCTGTGCGTGTGTAATCCAATGTGCGTCTGCACTAATTTATGTGTCTGTATATCAATCCGAGTGTGTGTATGTTCAGATCTGTGTACGATCAGAAAGAACCCTCGACTTTTGCGACACTTTTGCCGTGTAAAATTTGAGCGAGGCCATCTAGATTATTGAGCGTGGAACACAACATGTGCAGTGACGTGCGGTCAAGGGAGGCAGGGGAGGCAGTGCCTCTCCTGTGATCATGCAAAGAAATAACATTTATAATGATAAAATAATTGTAATTGTTAGTTTTTAATTTTCATTTAGCTTCACCAAATTGGATTACTTTTTCTTCAAAATTGCTAAATTTTTGCAATCACTCGTAAAGTTCTTTGTCTGCCGTGCGACCAGAGCGCGTTCTTGTCTGGTGTGTTGCTGAGCGTTCAAAACGGCGGAGAAAAAAGTCTGAGGTGAGGCAAATAGTTTTCGTGTCTCATGATAGGGGCGCTCATAAGCGAGTCAAATGCCGCAGCGAGTACAATGTTTTGTGTGTTGGTTGAGCCATCAAAACGGCAGAGAAAAAAGTCTGAGGTGAGGCAAACAGTTCTCGTGCCTCACGATAGGGGCAGGGCGCTCATGATCCCAGACATACAGTGGCCTAAGCGGGTAAGTGCCGCAGCGACTTATTTTTTCCATCTCGTGCACCCCGACTTTCAACAAGGATGACTACATTTCCGCTCGTAAACAGTTTTCTAAAGTGGACTTTCAAGCAAAGCAGGAGATAATTACTAAAGGAAGACCAACGCCGGAGCTGAATGGTTTGTTTCAATCAGCAGGACGGAAAGTTACTCGCTCTTTCCAAACGGAAAGACTGGCTTTGTGGACGTTCTGCAAGAAGCCGTCTGTTCTGCTTTTCTTGTCTTCTTTTTTCAACCTGTGGAACTGTGTGGACTCAAATGGGATTTTGTGACCTAAAGAATTTGCAAAGAAGCCTCACCAACCATGAGCGGTCGGCAGCTTGTATTCAAAGCTATCCATCCATCCATTTTCTACTGCTTATTCCCTTTTGGGGTCGCGGGGGGAGCTGGCGCCTATCTCAGCTACAATCGGGCGGAAGGCGGGGTACACCCTGGACAAGTCGCCATCTCATCGCAGGGCCAACACAGATAGACGGACAACATTCACACTCACATTCACATACTAGGGCCAATTTAGTGTTGCCAATCAACCTATCCCCAGGTGCATGTCCTTGGAAGTGGGAGGAAGCTTCAGTACCCAGAGGGAACTCACGCATTCACGGGGAGAACATGCAAACTCCACACAGAAAGATCCCGAGCCTGGATATGAACCCAGGACTGCAGGACCTTTGTATTGTGAGGCAGACGCACTAACCTCTCTGCCACCGTGAAGCCCTATTCAAAGCTAGATTGAAATAAAACATAAATCGTAAATAATCTGCGCTGTATATTTGTAAATCTGATTCTGATTATGTCAGTGCCTCACCAGCTATAAACCTCACCACACGTCACTGAACATGTGCATGTGCATTCAGAAGTGCATGCCTGTGATACAATCTGCGCGTGCCCATTGATGATCTGCGAGAAGCAGGAACCCTCTATTGGTATTTTGAGAGGTAATCATTGAAGTCGGACATCACTGAAAGCCTAGGTGGGAAACCCTCAGCCCGCCACTGGTTTATAAGCTTTGCCTTCAACGCCTTTCAGTTCATAAAGCTATGTACTGTAATGTCTGTCTCACTATGTACAACCATGCAAGAATGTTACATCATAAAAAGTTTATATCTCATCTACATGTAGTCCGGTTACGCTAATGCACATCGCTGACGCATCATAGCATCCGTCAACAAAGTTATTTTTCCATCAATCAATCAATCAATGTTTATTTATATAGCCTTAAATCACAAGTGCCTCAAAGGGCTGCACAAACCACAACGACATCCTCGGTAGGTCCCACACAAGGGCAAGGAAAAACTCACCCCAGTGGGACGTCGACCATGATGACTATGAGAAACCTTGGAGAGGAACACATATGTGGGCAACCACCCCCAGGGGACCGAAAGCAATGGATGTCGAGCGGATCTAACATGATATTGTGGAAGTCCAATCCATAGTGGATCTAACGTAACCGTGACAATCAAGTCCAAAGGGGATCCAATACAACCATGATTGATTGATTGATTGAGTTATCTTTCCATCCATCCATCCATTTTCTACCGCTTGTCCCTTTTGGGGTCGCGGGGTGCTGGAGCCTATCTCAGCTGAATTTGGGCGGAAGGCGGGCTACACCCTGGACAAGTCGCCACCGCATCGCAGGGCCAACACAGATAGACAGAAAACATTCACACTCACATTCACACAGTAGGACCAATTTAGTGTTGCCAATCAACCTATCCCCAGGTGCATGTTTTTGGCAGTGGGACGGAGCCGGAGTACCCGGAGGGAACCCACGCAGTCACGGGGAGAACATGCAAACTCCACAAAGAAAGATCCCGAGCCCGGGATTGAACTAAGGACTACTCAGGACCCTTGTGTTGTTAAGAGACGAATTAGACATGTACTGTATGTACAGTATGTGCAGTTCGCAGCAAATTCGCTGAGAGGGTGACCTTGAGACGTGTGCTTTTGTGGAAGAGGCCGCATGCTACAGAGCCTAATTGTGTCTTTTTTTGATCTGTACGGACATATCCACCATCCTGTGTTCATTAAAAGAGCAGCGATTAGCTACTCAAGGTTTGGATACTTCCTTCATCCACTACAACGTAGAACACAATGCAGAACATACAAGGCTTAACAGATAGAAGATAAAGATAATGCATTCCTGTTACACCTATCATTAAAAATGTTCATGTATCTACTGTTATTGCTTCATTGTTTTGACCGTTGTCATGAATTATTGGAACTGTATTCGTGATGAAATGTAGTTTAGGTGTAAATACTTCTGTATGCATAGCCCTATGGTCTCCCTGCGTCTAAATAATGACATTGCGACGAAACACAAACGTAGGCCCTTGTTGCTTTTTCAGATCAGGCTGCAAGTTTGTATACAGTGATCTGTGCTGCTTAATGCAACCAGTTACATAGCATTTTCTCTCATCACGGACATGTGGAGGAATGTCCACATATCCAACCTTCTGTCATTATCCTCCACTCACCAACCCAAAGGCTGCAAATCATCTTTTTCTGACTGACAATCATTGCTTGGCTTCAGATATGAACCGCTGAAGGTCACGGCTTGATGAAGCCATCAGAACCACATCTTGCGCAAATAAGAGAGATAAGAGCCCTGTACTCCCTGGTGCATAGAAATTCTGCCCAGAAAGATAATGGACAGAACTGTCAACAAAAGTGAAAATAAGTTTGCAAAGTGCCGCATTTCTGGTTTTTCGTCTATTTCTCCAGCTTGGTGGTTCATGGAAGACATTATAAATGGATTGCTGATGCCATTTAGTTTTTTGACAGTTCTATAACACTAGTTACTTCAATATCAAAAAGTAATTAATCTAAACTTTTTATTCAGATCTGGAGGCCGCTTTCTGTCCACAAAGTAACATATATTTTCTGAAAAAACAAAATGCACCATTAAAGTATATTGAGGCATGCTTTGTGTACATCTTTCTTGATACCCTACTATGATCATATGTTTGAATTTGATTTATTCAGCCAAAACATTCCTTATTCACGAGTTAAAAAAAGTGTTACTTAAAAAATGAGCACAGGAGTCCTAATATGGATTACATTAGGTCAGTGGTGTGCCGTCAGGGCCAGCAAGTCCTTCTCTGCTGGTCTAACATAACCAGAAATCATGATAATAATTAAAGATGAAAGTAAATTGTGATTTACTTTCCCCAAATATCTAGTATTCATATTCTCTACATGTCATATTATGCTCCTTCCAGTGCTGCTGTTTTTAGGTTAGAGTTTTTATCCAATCAGAATTTAGCTAGCTTATGTTGCCATGCTGTACAAAATCTGCCCAGGGCCTTAAGAATCAACAATGCGGCCGTCTGTGCACTGTACTGTATGTGAACGGGCACATACAGTTGATAGATAATTGCGATAACCAATCAGATCACAAGTTGTTGGCAGTAAAGCCTTCTAGCTGGCCTTTTGTTGAACGTGACATTTACGCATCCTGTGATTGGATACTCCCTGTTTGAGCCTTGGCGGTGCTATGCAGATCAGCAGAACCACACCCGTTAGCGCATTTATTTAATGTAAATGAACAGAACACATACAGTTGATAGGCAGTTGTGATAGCCAATCAGATCACAAGTTGTTGACAGTAGCCTATCTAGGTAGCCTGATGTTAACGAGACTGTGGTTATGTACTCACTTGTTACTCCAAAGTGACTATCCAATCAAAAATTGCAATTTACTGAAGCAGAAAGTGTTGCACCGTAGCCATACCGGGCTAGCAGATAATTTACCAATACTCACTTTTTTAACCCACAAAGGAGAGCAAAACGTTGATTAGGTGGCGGATATATGTGCTACAAATTGGGAGTTCAAATATTTAATTTCTTTATTTTTTCACGTTAAATGTTTTTTTTTTATTTAAATTTTGAGAATATTAGGTATAACATAAGATATGTTTTAATTGCTAATCCGGGATTATTGATTTTTAAATGCGCCAGAAAATAGCCCGTTTTGTACTCTGTTGAAGTGGTTCTCTGCACAGCAGTGCGTAAATGTGTTTCTGTAGAGTATTTTCTCCAGCAATGGTCATGTGGTGACATAAATTAGGGTATTTTGAGAAGTAATCAGTGAAGTCGAACATCACTGAAGGCCTAGGTGGAAAAGGCACAGCCCGCCACTGAATTTGGTTATGAATTGAGACCGTTATTTAGGAATGATTTGCCTTTAAATATCAGACAGGCTTATTCACTGTATGGTTTCAAATCTATTTTCTTCGGCTTTTGGAACTTTTTAAGTTGTAATAATTCTTTTTTTTATTTAGTTTTTTTGTAGATTTGTTTTCATTGTACTTTATTTGAGTTAGTTCGACTCTTTAATCCATTTTTTTATGTCCTGATTTTACTTTAGCTGTATCGCGTTGCCTTTGTTGGTTTATGTGCTTTGTATCATGTCTTCTAATATTTATTCTATACAGCACTTTAGTTCACTGTGTTCAAGAAATACAGTTATATTGGACTGGAACATGTGTAATGCAGTCTTTGCCATGTTTTATAGCTGCCACAAAATGTTGACAAAATGTGATGGTATCCAATCAAAATAGACACAAGCCTATCGACAAATAGGTAAACAGCAAAACCACAACCTATTTGGAGATTATACAAATACGTTTAAGTAAGATTTAGATTTTGTACTTCAAGTCCTGGTAGCACAAATGTACCCGTCCGAGAAACAACAAAGCATTTCTTATGCATTGGTAGGGTCAAACAAGAGAGTGATTAATTCAAAACTCACATGAAAATGAGACAAATCAGGTAGAGTTGATTAAAACGTAGCAGGAAGGTATGACACGGTGACGGCTATAAACACAAAAGCAGTCACTAACTAGACGCAGGTGAGCAGAGAACATGGAAGGAAAATGAAGCAAACACAGGAAATGATGTGCTGGTCAGACACACATAGGGAACTGCAGTCATTCATTACCACACCTCCCCTCAAAGTTTGTGGCATCCGCTAATACTTATGTTTTTTTTATGTAAGCAGATCCTTCGTATTTTGGCCTTAAATTAAGCATTTTCATGCGTTAAACATGTCTAAATGAAGTAAAAATATCAATACCGCAGTAGTATTGGCAGCTGGATTAAACCAAACCAATCAGATTGTGCTGCTCAGTATCATGGCCACTAATTGGCTCAACCTCAAGCAGCATTACTATATTGGATTGAGTGAGTCTAAAGGTGACTATGTGGTTATTATTTCATGTCGAAGAGGACTATATTTAATGTTAAAACCTGTATTTAGAAAGTTTTTTAAGGTCGATCTATGAAAATTTCCAACTTTGCGAAAATTCATTTACACGATATAAACAAGTAAATGGGCTACATTCAAAACCAAATTCTGTATGAAGAGCAACTATACTAGTTTCACTCCTGTCATTAATGATGGATTATTTACACAATTCTTATTAAACATACACAACATGCTACATCACAGCAATTTTATCAGTACTGAGCATGTTTTCTTTGATTTTGCCCTTAATGTCCATTCACTTTGTGGACACTTTTTCAATCTAAATTCATACTAAAAGAAACTACGATAACAAAGTTGTTTTGAATGCATTGTTCCAAAGCAGACATGCTAACAACATAAAACAACATTGGAGGACAAGTTTCCAAAGTCCTCTGTACTGTGTTTATTTCTCACCATGTGTCTGTTGGCCACGGTAAAGAAATGAATTTGATTCAATAAGAAACTGAAGAATGAAAAACATTGTTGGAGTATACAGTAATACAGCAGCATGCTGAGCTGAGGCACTTTGAACAGGCTAAGCTAATGTTAGCATGAGTGTTAATGAATGAATGACAAGCAGTGTTTATAAAGCCCAAATGGTATCATCTTGGCACACTTGGAACCCAGACTGACCATGTATTAGTACTTTGTGATACTTGTTAATAGAAAGTGGCAAGCCAAGTTAGTACTTTATTAAGGGCTAATGACTACAAGTGTTTATTGAAGGGAGTTGACGACACAGACACTAGGGTGAAGTAAAGTTATACGATGTATTTTATTTATATATATATATATATATGTATATATATATATATATATATATATATATATGTATATATATATATATATATATATATATATATATATATATATATATTAGGGCTGGGCAACGATTAAAAATTTTAATCAAAGTTAATCGCAGTATTTGTCCGATTAATCGCGATTAACTGCATTTTATACTCAAAGCCCAATAATTAATTCAAAAGTAGTGTGTAGTGCACCTTTATTGGAATATTCTCCCACATGAACAAAAGCGCCAAAACATTTGTTGTGCAAACACAATTTAAATCAGTCCTTGTTAAACAGTAGCAGTTAAATAGCATATTTTATGAAAATCAACTCAAAACATGTAAATACAAACATTTAAGCTTATTGCCACTGCCAGGGTATTTAAGTTATCCTGTTTCTTATGGAAAATAAATATGATCTACATACAAATCTCTGAGCCACAATCATAACATCTGAACAGGCAATTTCTGAGGTAACAGCAGAAACATTTTTTTTTATCAGGGATCTTATGTTTAAAAAACCTATATTATAGGTAGTGGGCTGTTTTAGGGAATTTTTGATGAAATTATCCGTAGTAGCAATATTAATAATGTTGTGTTTATTCTGCGTAGTGCACTTAGAATAATTATGACCATATCTAGGAATTGATATGATGGGAATTTTCCGATTGTTTGCTTGGTGCTTTGATAAACTGAACGCATATACATGGTACTATATTGTGATGTTATGAGCCAGGGGAAAAAAGAACTACCCTATCCCAGCATGCAACAGGAGTGTCGCCATGACGGCATCTTGTATGTTGTGATATGCACGCTCTGAAAGTGAAGTGAAGTGAATTATATTTATATAGCGCTTTTCTCTAGTGACTCAAAGCGCTTTACAAAGTGAAACCCAATATCTAAGTTACATTTAAACCAGTGTGGGTGGCACTGGGAGCAGGTGGGTAAAGTGTCTTGCCCAAGGACACAACGGCATTGACTAGGAGAGCGGGAGCGGGAATCGAACCTGCAACCCTCAAGTTGCTGGCACGGCCGCTCTACCAACCGAGCTAAACCGCCCCAAAGTAAACGTTAAGAACTCAGCCAACACGCCTCGTCTGCATTATTGATAAATAGACAGACAACACATATACTCCGCTGCTTCACAGGCCGCTGGATGTAGCCGGCAAAGTATTCCCATGCTAGCTAGCCGGTCTAGCAAGCCCGCGTCATTCAGTCCAAAACGGCCCTATCTATCCACATTCAGAATTGTCTGGCGGTCGTAAGTGATCCCGGAGTGACCACGCTGTAAGCCAGCCATGAAATTTGCAGAATTGTCCGGTATTTTTGCCAGATGTTCCATCTTTACCAAGAGCCCCTCAAAGCCGAAGCTTATCCGGGCGACGCCATCTTGTTAAGAAAAGGCGTTAACAAAATAAAAGCATGTAAATAACATACGCAAATGTGCGATAAAATAATTGTCGGCGTTAATAGATTGATGAGTTAACTCGTAATTAACGCACTCATTTGCCCACCCCTAATATATATATATATATATATATATATATATATATATATATATATATATATATATATATATATATATATATATATATATATATATATATATATCGACTTTTTCCCATATATATATATATATATATATATATATATATATATGGGAAAAAGTCGATTCGAAATCGAATCGAATCGAATACGTCGTGCGATTCAGAATCGATTCTCATTTTTAAAAAGATTGATTTTTTTCTTAATCAATCCAACAAACCACTACACAGCAATACCATAACAATGCAATCCAATTCCAAAACCAAACCTGACCCAGCAACACTCAGAACTGCAATAATCAGAGCAATTGAGATGACACAAACACGACACAGAACAAACCAAAAGTAGTGAAACAAAAATGAATATTATCAACAACCGTATCAATATTAGTTAGAAATTCAGCATAGCAGTGATTAAAAATCCCTCATTGACATTATCATTAGACATTTATAAAAATGAAAAAAAAAAGAACAATAGTGTCACAGTGGCTTACACTTGCATCGCATCTCATAAGCTTGACAACACACTGTGTTCAATATTTTCACAAAGATAAAATAAGTTATATTTTTGGTTTGTTTAATAGTTAAAACAAATTTACATTATTGCAATCAGTTGATAAAACATTGTCCTTTACAATTATAAAAGCTTTTTTTTTTTAAATCTACTACTCTGCTTGCATGTAAGCAGACTGGGGTAGACCCTGCTGAAATCCTATGTACTGAATGAATACAGAATCGTTTTGATTTGTAAAAGTATCGGTTTTGAATCGTGGGACACCCAAAGATTCGCAGCCCTAATATATATATATATATATATATATATATATATATATATATATATATATATATATATATATATATATAAACAATGCTAACTAATAATTATAGAATGGTGTGTGTGAAAAAACCCAAGAGTGTGTGTGTGAGGCTATGTGTGGTTAGCTGTTGTGTGTTACCAGGTGTTGTGTAAAGCGAGAGGAAGGGCAAAGCAGGAAGGTAGTCCGTGAGCAGGCAAGCATTCAAAGGTAGGAGAATGGCAGCGTAGGGTCTGAGCAGGGTTCGAGGATCGAAGGAGGCAGTCAGAGTCCAGAGGGGAACGACAGGGGATCACAACGGGTGAAACTCGGGAAAGCACTGTGGGAGGACAAAACGGACATCAGACAGGAAGGGAAAACCCAGAGAGAAAAGGAGAGCATAAGACTTGTGTCGGCTTACGGTACACAAAAGATAATTAAATTCCCGCAAGGATCCTTGGGTCCACTGGTCCTTATACAGCTTGCCCGCATCAGTACCAGGTGTGCAGATTGCTGATCATCTACACCCAGGCCGGCATGTGGGCGTGACGCGGCCAGCGCGAACAGGGGCGTGTGTCGGCATGCTGGCAGCAGAGGTGCTGGCTAACCCAGCTGCCGGGGGTTCGAGCCCGCGCCGTGGAAACAAGTAATGCTGATTGTGGTATTAACAGCAACAACACACATACAGTGCATTCGTAAAGTATTGACAGCGCTTCACCTTTTCAACTTTTTGTTATTTTACAGCCTTATTTCAAAATGTAATGCATTCCTTTTTGTCCTCAAAATTCCACCCGACAATAGCCCATAATGAAATTTTTTTGAAAATAAATATAGCAAAGGTATTAGAACAAAACAAACTCAAAAGATTGTATTTATATACTTTCTTGATTTGCCTTTGGCAGCAATTACAGCCTCAAATATTTTTGAATACTATGCCACGAGCTTGGCACACCTACCTTTTGATAGTTTCGCCCATTCCTCTTTCCAGCCCCTCTCAAACTCCATCAGGTTGAATGAGAAGCGTTGGTTTTCATCCAGAATATCTACGTACATTGCTGCATCCATCTTTCCCTCTATCGTGACTAAATTAACTAATTCAAAAATTGTCATTATGGGGTCCTGTGTCACGTGTGGGTGGCATGATGATGCGGGATTTTGTTCTCCCATCGATGCAAAGGACAATCCGTACAGGACTTGCAGGTAAGGACTTGATTTAATGGAAAAAAAATAACACCGCTGGTACAAAAAACAGAAAACAAACCTAATGGATGAGGTGCCGAGTGCACCGGAAGCTAAGGCTGACACTTAGCACAGACAAAGACACCTAGCAGGGGCTAGAAGACAAGACAAACTTACGTGGCAGTCGCGTGATGCAAAACAAAGAAGCCAGACCGACTCACTAGCAAAGGCAGGCTTAAATAATAATCTCAGTGATGACAAACAGTTGTGCGTCAGGAACACAAGCAGCAGGTAAAAGTAATAAGTTGCTATGGTAACAAACTCAGAGGTGCATAAACAGGAACTAAACGGAGTCCAACACTAACAGAAAGACACAAGTGACCCGAAAAACCCAAACAGAACATGATCCGTGCAGCGGATCATAACAGTACACACACATCTTACCTGCTCATCCTCCTCCTGGTTCTTGCATCTCGGGGTAACAAAACGGCAGCCATGCGTTTTCCCAACATTCTGTCTGTTACAATTTAACAAAGAACGAGGAGTTTTCAGAAATCTTATTAATGTAAATCTCCACACTGGATGATTGCCAAGTAAAAAAAAAAACTATACTGACAAAATAACTATATTAGTCTCATGTTAGGCATAAATTTGGATTAATTTAATGTATCAATCAATCAAACTATGTACACTAAACATAGATGACCACATAATAAACTGTTATTCACTCATCTGTCCAGTTATAATGGACAGATGAGTGGAGGTAATGATACGACAACATAGCTGCATTCCTTCTTTGAACCTTTTCTTTAAACGGCAGTTGCCTACAAGCTAATGTTGCGCACGGAGCAACAAAGAGCTATAAAGAGATACTTTCAGGTACTGCACTTGAAGCATTTAATCCACCCATCTGGCAGTGCCTTAAAATGTAGATAATGGGAGCACTGGGTTTCTGCACTGGGCACTAGACCAGAAGGGGTCACTCTGTCACCATCACTGCGGTGAAAGATGACAAACACAAAAAAGGCTTTTTACTAAAAAAAAAAATAAAATAAAAAAAAAGGATCAGAATCATTTTTAAATTCTATATTTTAGTTGAACTGTTTTTCCACATTGTGATATTTTGAAAAAAAAACTAAACAAAATGACATATTGAAATATTTGACATCTGTCCATGTGCTTCAGATGTCAGCAGTTAACTAGACTACCATGTGTCTTCTTTCCAAGTGTTTGTAATCATCTTTTTCCATATCTGCTCTTCCTCTGATCTTTTAGACACACAGATGTTGTCTCTCAAGCACAAAGCACTCACTCCCTGATATTCTAATCATTTTTCCTGCGATTGCTCCGCGCTCTGCTGCACCTGCGCCACCAACGTCTCCTCTGTTTCCTACCTGGAGGGAAGGTGAGCGCGGAGGAGAAGGTAAAAGAAGAGGACGCTGATTTATATTCATTTGTGGAGGATCTCTGAGGAGAGGGTGATACAGACAGACAGACAGATGGAGAGAAAGTGACAGAGGACATTCAGGGTGTCAGCGAAGTACCTTCACCCCAGCAGGAACAGGAAATGCTCAATCAATGTGATTTTCCCCTAAGGCTTGTCCAATCAACTCATGACCTAGAACCCACATTAATCACCACACAGTCACCAGTAATTGATGACGCCAAGCAGAGCATGCAGATTTCACAAAGCCTAAATGTAAAAGCCTGACTCTTCCCAACATCCTCCATAACATGACATCTAAAGCTAACTCATGTGCTCCGTCACACAATTGACTGTATTTGATTGGTTAATTTAGTTCAGGTCTGCAAGAACAGTCTGCCTTTAAACCAGCGGTCCCCAAACATTTTGACCCTGGGGGCACACACACACACACAAACACACACATATATATATATATATATACACACACACACATATATTGCACATATACTGTATATATGTGTGCATATATATATATATATATATATATATATATATATATATATATATATATATATATATATATATATATATATATATGGCTGTCAAAGTATATCTTTTGTCAATCTATATTAATAATTATATATATATGTGTAATTAATTATATCTATGTGTGTATATATATATATAAAAATGATAAATGGGTTGTACTTGTATAGCGCTTTTCTACCTTCAAGGTACTCAAAGCGCTTTGACACTACTTCCACATTTATCCATTCACACACTAATGGAGGGAGCTGCCATGCAAGGCGCTAACCAGCACCCATCAGGAGCAAGGGTGAAGTGTCTTGCTCAGGACACAACGGACGTGACGACGTTGGTACTAGGTGGGGATTGAACCAGGGACCCTCGGGTTGCGCACGGCTACTCTCCCACTGCGCCACGCCGTCCCATATATATATATATATATATCCATATATATATATATATATTAGGGGTGTGGGAAAAAATCGATTCGAATACGAATCGAATCGAATACGTTGTTCGATTCAGAATCTATTCTCTTTTTTTTTTCATCAATCCAACAAACCTGTGACGTCTCGGTGGCATTGTGGTGACGAGTTGTTCTCTTGTGGGTGCAGCGGAAGATGAAACAGCGTGAGGGTAAGGATAATGATTTATTTACACACTAAAGAACAAAATAAAACAAACTAGGAAACAAAACACTTTGCATGAAGGCACTAACAAACAAAACAACAGAACTAGCGTGGAAGCTAGGAAGAACAGAAAGCGCTAGCGTGAGAACTAGGGAAAAGAACAAACAAAATAGCGTGGAAGCTAATCGAGTGCTAATAGTTACCACAATGCTGGAATGTGACGTCATCTGTTACGTGGGAGCAAACAAGAGTCCAAGACTGAATGTCAAACAGAGGCGGGCATATATAGAGAGATAAATAATCAAGTGCAGGTGCGCGTGATCAATGCAGAGACAGGTGACACTAAATGGGTAACTATGACAACGGAAACAAAACCAGGAAGTGCCACAAAGAACTGAGGAAGACAAATACTAGACAGAATGTGATAAACAGAATCAAAACCAGAATATGCCATGATCCAAGACGTGGATCATGACATAAGCCCCCCCTCTAGGGACAGATACCAGATGTCCCACAATTTTACACATGAACCCCCCCACACAAAAAAGTCCAAACACGAAGGGAGGGTGGAGGGTCGCCAGGTTGCATGTCCCCGAATCCACCGAGGACAAGCCATGTGGCGGCGGCGGATGGAACGCCGCTGCCCTGAAAGTCTTGGGGGGCGCCCTCGTAGAGGCCACACACGTGGCCGACGTGGAGGAGGAAGCCCCCGGCGATGATGACGACCCCGTAGAGGCCACACCCACGGCCGACGTGGAGGAGGGCGCTTCAGCACCGTCATCATGGCAGGATTGGAGGCGGCAGACGAGGGTGCAGGGACTGCAGCCAAAGCAGGCCCGAAAACAGCAGGCGAAGACGGGGCGGTTGCTACAGCCGAATCAGGTGTCGTCGTCGGCATGGAGACAGGCGTGGACGCCGCAGCGGAGACAGGCGTGGACGCCGCAGCAGACGAGTCAGGCGTGGACGCCGCGGCAGAAGAGTCAGGCGTGGACGCCGCGGCAGAAGAGTCAGGTGTGGACGCCGCAGCAGAAGAGTCAGGCGTGGACGCCGCAGCAGACGAGTCAGCCGCAGAAGCCGGCAGAGGAGCCGGCACTGGTCTCAGCCGAGGAGCCGGCACTGGTCTCAGCTGAAGAACAGGTGCTGGAGTACGATCCAGCATGAAGTCCCGTGCTGGAGTGGGATCCAGAATGAAGTCCTGTGCTGGAGTGGGATCCAGCATGAAGTCCTGTGCTGGAGTGGAATCCAGCATGAAGTCTTGTGCTGGAGTGGAATCCAGCATGAAGTCTTGTGCTGGAGTGGGATCCAGCATGAAGTCCTGTGCTGGAGTGGGATCCAGCATGAAGTCCTGTGCTGGAGTGGGATCCAGCATAAAGTCCTGTGCTGGAGTGGGATCCAGACCTCGACTAGAAGTATGACATGGACTCGGACTAAGACTTGGACTCGAACTATGACGAGGACTACGACTGTGACTAGGACTAAGTCTATGACTAAGACTGGGACTATGACTATGACAAGGACAGGGACCAGGACTCGAACTATGGCTAGGACTAGGACAAGGACTAAGACTATGAACAAGACTATGACTAGGACTAAAACTATGACTAGGACTGGGGCTAGGACCTGGGCAAGGACTAAGACTAACAGTCATACTAGGGCCTGGACAAGAACTAGGACTAACAGTCATACTAAGGCTTGGGCAAGGACTAGGACTAACAGTCATACTAGGGCTTGGGCAAGGACTAGGGCCAGGGCTGATTACAGCCAGCCATAGTGCCGGTGGAGGCGGCCTTAGAGGAGCTAACCGGAATACCGGTGAAGGAGGATATACAGGAGGTTGCGGTCTGACGGGACGAAAGACCGGTGGAGGAGGTCTTTTTGGAGGAAGAGGCTTGGCTGAACGCCGCTGTACTACCTCCGTAGCACTACTACCAGCACGAGCCCCCCCTTCCACAAGCGGATGCCAGACGCGCTCTCTATGGTCTAAAACTACCTCTAGGGGTGGGTGGGGGGAGGAACAAAAAGAGAGACAGGGAGGAAGGAACAGTCATTGGGGAAGGAGGCCAAGTCACAGGTGGTGGGGTCCCAGAAAATAAAGATTTATATTGGGATTCAAAACAAATGTCCTTAAGAAGTGTGATGGCTTCATTTACATCCCCTGTGGACGACTGAGGGAGTGCATGTTTAAAAAAAAATTCCTCATCTCCACTATCCTCAGGAGACGTCGGAGGAGTGACGTCACGGCTGGAGTAACTGTGACTGACAGGGCAGCCGGAGGATTGAAAGGAAGGACAAAAAAAAGGATTACCAGACATGTAGGGTGAGTCCTGGACGGGTTGGAACTGGCTGTGTCCATGAGGTAGTGATGGCGGGGTTAGCGCGTCTCTGTCGCTAGGCGAAGCCTTTCCTCGTGACTTCCGCCCTTGCTGACGCGTGCGAGCCGGGCGAGGCGGGACCACATCGAGTCGAGAGGCGTCGGGAGGGGCCTGGAGACATCCGGGCTTCCAGATCCACTCTGGCGTGTGGCGAAAAGTCCCCGCCTCCATTGCTTGGGCTATCTGCCCCGTGAACACATCAAAACCCTCTATTTCGGCTGCGAGAGAACGTTTACATGCTTGGACTCTTCTGTAACGTCTCGGTGGCATTGTGGTGACGAGTTGTTTTCTCGTGGGTGCAGCGGAAGATGAAACACAGCGTGAGGGTAAGGATAATGATTTATTTACACACTAAAGAACAAAATAAAACAAACTAGGAAACAAAACACTTTGCATGAAGGCACTAACAAACAACACAACAGAACTAGCGTGGAAGCTAGGAAGAACAGAAAGCGCTAGCCTGAGAACTAGGGAAAAGAACAAACAAAATAGCGTGGAAGCTAATCGAGTGCTAATAGTTACCATAATGCTGGAATGTGACGTCATCTGTTACGTGGGAGCAAACAAGAGTCCAAGACTGAATGTCAAACAGAGGCGGGCATATATAGGGAGATAAATAATCAAGTGCAGGTGCGCGTGAACAATGCAGAGACAGGTGACACTAAATGGGTAACTATGACAACGGAAACAAAACCAGGAAGTGCCACAAAGAACTGAGGAAGACAAATACTAGACAGAATGTGATAAACAGAATCAAAACCAGAATATGCCATGATCCAAGACGTGAATCATGACAAAACCACTACACAGTAATACCATAAATATATGTATGTATATATATATAAATATATATATATATATATATATATATATATATATATATATATATATATATATATATATCCCTCGATACTTTACTTTTCGATACTTTTCTAAATACAGGGGACCACAAAAAATAAAAGAGTGAACATACAAAACAACTTGTCTTTTAGTAGTAAGTAAGCACATAAAGGCTCCTAATCTGTCTGCTGACATATGCAGTAACATACTGTGTTACCATTCAATGACCCACAATGCACTTCTGCCATGACCCTCCCCCACCAAAATTATTATTGGTTGACGTGTATGTGACTATTGCTGACGTGTGTGTGACGATTGCTGACATTTTCTTTGTCTCTTCCGCGAATTAGATAAATAATATTATTTTATATTTTACGGTAATGTGTTAATAATTTCACACATAAGTCGCTCCGGAGTATATGTCGCCCCCACCGGCCAAATTATGAAAAAAACCGCGACTTATAGTCCGAAAAATACGGTACATTAGTCACACCGAGTTATAAGGTGCACTGTCGACTTTTGAGAAAATTTAATTATTTTAAGTGCACCTTGTAGTCCGAAAAATACAGCAAGTAATGGTTTATAATACCATGAACCACTCTGCCTTTTTCACATATGCATCTTTCATAAGGCGGTCTGTCGGAGGTTTTTTTCACTTTCAATTTATTTTGGCCCATCATGTAATGCAGGGGTAGGGAACCTATGGCTCTAGAGCCAGATGTGGCTCTTTTGATGATTGCATCTGGCTCCCAGATAAATCTTAGCTGACATTGCTTAACACAATAAGTAATGAATAATTCCGCTGGTAATCAAGATGTTCAAAATAATGTTCAAAATATAAAACATTCTCATGCATTTTAATCCATCCATCAAGAAATAACAATGTTATTAAAAAGAATTAGATACTTATTATACTCTAAAAATATTGGTCTTACGTATTTAGTTGTATTCAGTGTTAAAAAATATGATATGGCTCTCACGGAAATACATTTTAAAATATTTGGCTTTCATGGCTCTCTCAGCCAAAAAGGTTCCAGACCCCTGATGTAATGGCTTGAAAAATATTTGGCTCAAGGCCAAACTTGATTGCCAAGACTTGTTATAGATTATATTTGAGTTGCACGTTTCAGGATGTCTGCTATTTTGATTTGTTGCTCTCAGATATTTCATCAGTACATGTCACAGCTGCAAAGGGTCAGTGGAGCTACATTGTGCTCCTTTCAGCGCTCCTCATCAATCACCAATCCCAAGCTGGACGACGTGTTTGTCATCCTGCTGCCCTTTTACAGGTAGATATAAATGATATAAATCACGAAATAGATGATTCATTTCTCAGAATCCAAAGATGTTTCAGCACGGGGATATCAACACAACCTTTTCGCAACAATCCACACTGTTGAATTTGTCACTCTGAGCTAATTTCATGGCTTGTGTAGGTGTGGTTTCTCTCGCTGCCATCTTTGTGCTTCATCTCCATTAGAGATCGCAAAAGACACAATACTGATAAATGGCCTCCTTCAACAAACACTTCTAATCATAAAAAATGTTTGGACTCTCCAGCACACACACGTTTTTCCCTGAGGGTACAAGAGATTAGAGAACAAAAGGTACTGTAGTTATTTGGTGAATCAAAATGATGATTGTCCACCCACATAAAGACAGCCAGTGTAATCGGGGCAATAACAAAAGGAAATCAGTTTCACATCCAGAGGACAATGGAACACAAGTTATACAGTTATCACGACCTGTAGGTTCGAAAAAGAGAAGCATAAGATATATGAGACATGTTTCACCTAGAAGCATCTCCATGTAAAAGTAGGGGTGCGATGATGGCTTGGCCAGCAATTTCCCGAAAAAGTATGAGATAGGCCGTTGTCGATTAATGCCTTTCAATGTCGATCACAAAAGCCAATCCCATCTGGCTGACGCTTTAATGCACACGGTTGACTTGTTAAAGACCTAAAATGCAAGTATTGATAAAATACTTCCCTGCTGTGAGATGTTACATCATGATGTTGCTGGAGCACAACTTCTTGCGCTAATAAAATTGGTAATAAAAAATGCATATGTGGAGAGACGTTACTTAGCGATGCACGAATAAATCCAACTATGTCTTTCACCAAATAACCAGATTCAAAGACATGATGTGCCTTCAATCTTTTCTTCTCTAAATATCCATCCATCCATCTATTTTCTACCGCTTATTCCCTTTGGGGTCGCAGGGGGCGCTGGCGCCTATCTCAGCTACAATCGGGCGGAAGGCGGAGTACACCCTGGACAAGTCGCCAGGGCCAACACAGATAGACAGACAACATTCACACTCACATTCACCCACTAGGGCCAATCCAGTGTTGCCAATCAACCTATCCCTAGGTGCATGTCCCTGGACAGGGAGTGGAAGCCTGAGTACCCGGAGGGAAGCCGGAGTACCCGGAGGGAACCCACGCATTCACAGGGAGAACATGCAAACTCCACACAGAAAGATCCCGAGCCTGGGATTGAACCCAGGACTGCAGGACCTTCGTATTGTGAGGCAGACGCACTAACCCCTCTGCCACCGTGATGTCGTGAGTGTCAAAGGAAGTGAGCAGTAACGTATTGGTGATGATAATTGCTTTAAATCTTTCAAAAATATAGTTTTTTCTTCATAGTGTAAAAATCCCACAATAGTATCAAACTGTGGCTTTAATGCCGTGGCGATATCGTACCGTGATGTTATGATATTGTTACATCCTGAGTATGTAACAAAACAGAACAAGGAACTGGTTTAAATAATGTGTTACACTGTCATCATGAATACATTTTTAAAAATGATAGTTTTTACATTTGGTTGTATTGGCCAATACCACACATTGGTGATTGGTCGGGATGCTCAAAAAATCGATTCACATTCGGTTCCAAATAAAATTATTATTATTATAATTTTTTTTTTTTTTCCAATTCAATTTCATTTCTTAGGCCATCTTTGGGCTTACTTGCTGCACATATATGTCATACCTCAGCAGCCCAGAGGCGCCAATGTAAATAACTGTAACCTGTTTCGGTTTTATTATCATTTATGTGTCAAATAATGTTGGTTTGAATGGAGAATCTTGTTGAATTGAGAACCAATTCTGAATTAAATCGTCACCCCAAGAATCAGAATCGAACTGTGAATTGTTGTGGGATTTCCATCCCTAATGATCGGAATCGTCAGAAGACACCCTCACTGAAACATCTCTATTCAGAATCTCTAATGTAGACATATTTATATGCTTTTTCTACCACACTTTCTGTCAAGAGATAATGTCCTTAAACCAGACGAGCAATGTTAACAACTTCACACCAGCTCGGACACACCAGCTGATCTACTCCTCTTGACTGTCATGAGCAGATTCTTCCTGTCAACCATTTGGAGCATGTCAACTTGTAGATGGATGGATTGTCTTAATGCCAGCAGGGGTGATGGTGATGAAGAGGAGGGTTGATGCAAAGCTGTGATCAGCCATGCCCCCACCCCCCCACAACCCACCTCAAACCCTTTAAATCCATGCTCGTGCCTGTGGGGCCTTCTGTGTAGACACCATGCACAATTACCCTTCAAAGCTGTTCCATAGCACAATTACCCTGCTCTTTAGTGAAACCACACATGGTGCGGCAATAACACATAAAATGGTAGTTTCATGTGTTGAGCTGGACACTGTTTAACTTTCCGTGGTTGAGGATGTGTACAGAATTTAAAATGGCATTTATTTGCCATTTTCTTTGTCTTTTAGGGCTGTTGTCCAAACATATACTGCAAGAAGTGACCATATGGACAGTCAAACTGACCTCAATCACATGAGTTCAGTTCAGCGAGCATCAAAGGGTTGACTCCTGTGTGTTTTGAGTCTATTGGCTTTTTGCAACACTTATTCAGAATGGACCACCCTCAACAAGGGTGTTAACAAAAATTAAATAATATACACCAGGGGTTATGTGAATTTAGGGGACTCACATTCTTCACCCCTATGCATCATCACTTGTTATCAAAAACCCCTTTCCCACTTGATACCTAAAGTCCGGCATGTGTTAGATCCGTGTCTTTGGAGGGACTGCCAAAGGTGAGCTAGGGCAGGCATGATCGGTCATGCGTGCACTAATGCAAAACATAGCTGAGTCAAGGAAAGACTGTGATAGATAAATAGATAGCGAGAGAGAGAGAGAGAGAGAGAGAGAGAGAGTACTTTATTGATTCCTTCAGGAGAGTTCTCTCAGGAAAATTTAAATTCCAGCAGCAGTGTACAGAAATAAGATCAAATTTAAAAAGTAAAAAGTAAATAATGGGTGTATAAGTGGAAATAAAATAGAAAGTATAACAATAAGAATAAAAATAAAAAGCAGCAATATGAATAACAGTGAAAATAAGAATAAAACTGGAGAAACTATGCAGTAGTGACCATGTTATCAAATTTTTTTTGTCGCAGTTTATTTCAGTATAGTTATTGTTTAGCATCCCCTGTCATCCTTCTACCCCAACCCCCCTTAGAGTTGTACAATCTAAGGGCGTGTGGGACGAAGGAGTTTTTTAGTCTATTAGTCCTGCACTTGAGATGAAGCAGTCTTGTACTGAACAGGCTGCTCTGGTAACTGATAACGCTATGCAGAGGGTGACTGGCATCATCCATGGTGCTCACTAGTTTTTCCACAGTCCTCTTCTCTGCCACCCTCACCAGTGAGTACAGTTTTATTCCGATCGTAGAGCCGGCCCGCCTGATCAGTTTCTCCAGTCTGGAGCTGTCCTTCTTAGATGTACTGTCCCCCCAGCACCTTTCGATGTAGAACAGAACACTACCCCCCCTCCCCCTTATTAATGAGTACAACATTAATCAGTTATCTCCTTGTTATGTTTGTATGATACACCATATTATATAGTGCTTGTTATTGTGTTCTAAGTGTACAAACGTATACTAAAATATGGACTTTTGTTGAGGTGTGAACACATTATACATATTCATATTTGCTTCAATATACACACTTTTCTGTTTACGAACCCTGTTTAGGAACTATTTAAGACTGTAAACCAAGGTTCCACTCCTTAAAATGAACCACAAAGTAAAATCCCACGGCTCATTCGCACATAATAAAGATTCATAGTTTGGTTGAATCGTTCCATTGCTGTTCTCCAGCTCATAACATTAATTGGCATATTTAATGATGGAAATAAACTGAAGAGGCTCCATAAAGTGGGAAAACATTCAGGAGTTCAGCTGTGCACAAGCAAATGATCTATGAGGCTATTCCAGTTGCTGAAGAGTAGACTTGGGATGTATTCGCTTTTGGCCTTCACAGTAAACCCACCTTAGCAGGACATATCTGCAGGATCAGATCATTTGATGGCCAACTGAAATGAGATTTGCTTATTCAAACGGGGATATCAGGTCCATTCTATGTGTCAGACTTGATCATTTCGCGATATTGCCATTTTTTTGCTGAAAGGATTTGGTAGAGAACATCGACAATAAAGTTCGCAACTTTTGGTCGCTAATAAAAAAGCCTTGCCTGTACCGGAAGTAGAAGCCGATGTGCGTGTGACATCACCAGTGTGAGAGCTCCTCACATCCGCACATTGATTACAATCATGGACACCAGCAGCGCGACCGATTCTGACCGAGAGAGCGACAATTTCCCCATTAATTGGAGCGAGGGTGAAAGATTCGTGGATGAGGATAGTGAGAGTGAAGGAAAAAAAAAAGACAGGGCAGTGGGAGCAATTCATATGTTATTAGACACATTTACTAGGATAATTCTGGAAAATCCCTTATCTGCTTATGGTGTTACTAGTGTTTTAGTGAGATTATAAAGTCATACCTGAAAGTCGGAGGGGTGTGGTGACCGCCAGTGTCTCTGAGGGAAGCCGTGGAGTAGCCAAGAAAGTCGCAGCTGCCTTTTTGACAGCTACAAGAAGACTGACACAAGCTCTGCTCATGTTTACGGTAAGAGCCGACTTATTACCACAATTTTCTCACCAAAACCTGCCGGTTGACGTGTGGCAAAGCCTCACAACAAACAAAGAAACACCAACTGTGTTTGTGCTGCTACAGCCGGCCGAAATACACTGCTTTCCAACAACAGCATTCTTCTTTGTAGTATCCATTATTAATCGAACAAATTGCAAAAGATTCAGCAACACAGACTTCCAGAATACTGTGTGATTATGCGATTAAATCGGACGACTTTTCGCCGTGAGTGGTGCTGGGATAAAATGTCCACTACAACCAATAACGTCACAACCACGCGTCAACATAAGCGTCATCATTCTGCGACATTTTCAACAGGACACTTCGCGGGAAATTTAAAATTGCAATTTAGTAAACTAAACCGGCCGTATTGGCATGTGTTGCAATGTTAATATTTCATCATTGATATATAAACTATCAGACTGAATGGTCGGTAGTAGTGGGTTTCAGTAGGCCTTTAAAGAGTGACAGGATTTAATCATGACTAGCTACTTCCTCTACAGTGTAAACGTTCTTATTTTCCAAATTTGTAATTGTTTTCTGAAATTTGCCCTGGAGATGAAAAATAAAATATATGGTTTACAAATTCAGCCAGTATATGCTCCAGCACCACAAGAAAAAGACACCAAAATATATTGTTTTATGTGAGGACAGCTGCATTCTCTGTAAACATCGCACGCATATACCAATAATTAATGTTACCAATCGGTTAAAGAAGAGGCTTTTTTCAGAAACCTTTTGTTTGTTACCTAATTGTGAGAGATTCTATCTGTTTGGTACTAACTGTAAAACAAGGACGCTGAGACAAGAAGATGGCAAGGAAGCTGCCAAAGAAACCACTGACCCAAACAGATTCTTCTGAACGCCTCAAGGAACGTGGTGGATGTTCAGTGTCATTTCCTGCTAACAAACATCTCAACACTGTCAGATAAATTCTACGTTCTAGTTGGAAAAGTCCGTTTTGCGGGCTGTGGGGTTGGAGTGGGTTGAGGGGTTGGGAGGGTTAACATTTCTTCTAGCGACTCGCTAGAAATGTTGATGCATCAACACAGATAATGTGCGCATGACCTTTCACCTTGACTTTGAGGCAGAAAACAACCCGTCTGCTAAAGACGAGAAGTAAGTTAATAACAAACTAGATGACTAAATAGCCAGATAGATAACTAGATAGCGAGCACATTTTAAGGTTTCATGAAATGGGCTCTCTTCTTGGTTGGAAGTACAACTTGTGTCATCTTGGGAGAATCGTGCCTGTTACAGTATTTTGAGCAAAGAAGGCTACAAAAAAAACATTAAGTCTAGCTTTAGGGCCCCGGGCTTAAAATGGCCTTAAACCACACTTTGGGGGGGGGGGGGGCATTTCTTTTTAATTTTTTGGTGTTTTGTGATGCCTGCGAGCAAAATGTGTTTTTTCAGCCAGAAATGCTGTAAGATCAGTAAATCTGCTCATGGGTACAGGCTTGACCCAGAAATAGCTTTAGGCAAGGAACCATATTTGGTAACTTCAGTGGGTGTTACAAATGGACAACATACTAAGGCAGTCAAGCTGTATATTCTCCCAGCAAACCAGCACTGGAAATTATTACTATGTATAATATTGTGATATTTCACTCAACCATCTGAGCATATACATTTCACACAGCTTGCAAAGACCGATGCTCACATCCCATAGGGCCAACTAAAGCCTCTGAGCTGTTGTACGGACACATTACACCTGACTGACCAAAATAAGAAGTGACATTCACGTAATCGCACCTGTGGGCCTCCCCTGCCATTCTACTGTAACTAAGGCAAAAACCAACATTTATAAATGATGACAAATCTTTTTGAACAAATACTCCAGATTTTTTTAATCCATGCAATTGTATGTTTTTATGCATTGCAGGATTTTTTTTTTACTGCAGTTTATATTCTGAAGGGACAACACTATAGAAATGACACCACTTGGATACTAAGTGTAGTCAATGTACATCTAGATATAGATTGATCTGAGAGAGAGAAAGATGAATAGAAATTACCAGTTGACGGCATAAACTCGCTCTCTCAGGGACAGGTTTAGGCAGGTTATATTTAGGTATCTTAAAGGTACACTGACTACTATGAGTTAAATTTCTATAGAATTGTATATATAAACAATAAATTGTTTAAATGTGAAGTGTGTATTTTGTAAGACACTATACATATCCTTCTAAAAAAACACTTTCTGTATTTATACATAATCCGTATAATTTTCCAAAGCTCTCACTTTGAAACCCATATTAAATATCCTACAAATGCCTTATTTTGGTAAACCTACTGCCAAAACAACATCTGTTTTCAGTCAAAAACCGGGCAAATCAAACATTACTGATACTGCCTATGGTGCAGATCCTTAAAGCATACAATCCTCTTTCAGCTCTCACTATCTTTTTTCCCCTGCAAGTTTGCTGCTTCAAGTACACACTGAACCGGAGGTCATTGTGTTTGTGCTGACATCAACTGATTTTTCCTGTATCTGGCAGTGTGAGGATCCAGGAGTGAAAGAGAAAGATTGCAAAGTCACTCACTTTAAAGGGGCTCTGCTTTTGAATGCTATCTTCTACGCTCCCCTCCTCCTGTGCTCTCACTGTCAAGATATCTATTGGTTTTGGCTGCAAATGAGAGCTTCCTCTTATGTTATATCACAACACGACACTGGTCAACACCGACTGTTCTTTTAGACTGTCCACACAAATTACTCCTTTACTTCCGGTCTCATTCAGCTCGCTGCCTACGCTGAACGAGACTGCAGACCTGAGATTTTATTTGACCTCTCTCTCCTACTTTTTGCACTCGTTCGACTATGTCTAAATGTACACACAGAAAGAGTGTTTTGGAAGACAAAAAAATGCCAATTTGTATGCAATATAGTCAAGAATTTCCAATAAAGAAAATACCTGTTTTATGTCGCTTTTCAATCTTGCCAAACATTATTGGCCACACATTCCTGTTTAATTCCTTTTGAAAACACTTACTACAGTGAATGGGTACTGTTCCGATTTTAGCCCTTACATTACCAATTTCTGCTACAAGGAAATCTATACCGGTACTAAACGGCAACAATTTTTGGGACTTTTGTGTGTGAATAAATGTTAATTCTCAAATGATACAATTAAATAAAAATAATGTACCGTATTTTCTGGAGCTTAGAACGCTCTGGATTTTTTATCTTTTTTCATATAGAAGGCACACCGGATTATGGGGCGCATTATTTTTTTGTAAATTGAAAACACTTCCTTGTGGTCTACATAACATGTAATGGTGGTTCTTTGGTGAAAATATTGCATTGATGAGATTTTACAGATCATCTTCAAGCCGTTTTCTGACAGTCGCTTCAGGGTGAGCCGTTTTGTGGCCTGTCTTATTTACGTGGCTCACCTTTGGCAGCGTCTTCTCCCCGTCATCTTTGTTGAAGCGGTGTGGAAGAAGTGTCAAAAGATAAAGCTAACTGTTTGAATGACATTCATTCATTATTTAAATCAGGGGTAGGGAACCTATGGCTCGCGAGCCAGATGTGGCTCTTTGTGATGACTGCATCTGACATTGCTTAACATGATAAGTAATGAATAATTCCACTTGTAATAATTGTTAAAAATAATGTTCAAAACATAAAACATTCTCATGCATTTTTAGTCCATCCATCCGTTTACTACCGCACCTATTTAAGAAGTTGCATTAAGAAGTTATTTATTTATTATTGGTTACTGTGGGGCTTGCCCTCCTGGGGGTTCTTCAGACCACCAAGCACCGACATGAGAGCCCGTTTCAGGGTTACACTATTGTGTTATTTTTCAATAAGTCTCTCAGTTGCTTTCCAGCAATTGTATTTTTCTCTTTCGTTCTCGCTCGCGCTCTGGCTCCAGCCCCAACCCCGTCTCTCCTCCTGAGTGCTGCTTATAACAGAGCGACAGGTGATTAGATAACAAGGCTCAGGTGGGCCATCTACGCAGCTCTCGCTGATTTCGAGGCCGGTCCTGGCACACCCCAGTTCGCTGCAGGCCGGCGGGCCATGCCCCCTCCATAGTTAGCTTCAGAATAACAATGTTATTACAAAGAATAAGAGACCTATTATACTCTAAAAATTTTGGTCTTACTTAAAAATGCACGTGTTTAGTTGTGTTCAGTGTTAAAAAAAATATTATATGGCTCTTACGGAAATACATTTTAAAATATTTGGCTTTTTGGCTCTCTCAGCCAAAAAGGTTCCCGACCCCTGATTTAAATCAATAACAGAGGAGCATCTCCTCATCCGGAAACAACAACAGAGGAAATGTGACCCGTGATAAACCGTCCAATCGGAACTCTCTAATACCTAAAGTTCCTTAGGTAAATAATGTAAACTCACTATACCGGTTTGTATATTAATGGTGAGTTTAATGACAGAATAAGTAAGAAATTTACACTTCTTTTTTTGGAAATGGCAAAAGCCGAGATAGAATGTACCATAACAAGAAGTTAGAGACTACGGACTACAAAGGCGGAAGTGCATACTTTTTCAGGACTTATGCAGATCTCAAATACAGACCAGCAGGTACCAGAAGGTAGGAAAAGTTGCATTTACATAATATTGCGCAACACAACACCAAATAATATGTCTTACCTAATACACACTCCTTAATAAAACTTGTATGTTGAAGCACAGTACAATCCATCAAGTGGTGCGGCTTCCTATCTTACCAAAGTGGTACTTAAACATTTTTATTGATGTTTGAGTGCCGTGTGTAAAGTTCTATATTTTCAATGGAACATATAACATTTTGGTGTTGTTTACTTGCGTCATATTGCAGTCTACAAATATCTCTTAAGTTTGACTGCCATCTACTGGTCACACTTATCATTTCACCATGTACCAAATAAAATAACTTTGAGGTCGGTAAGCAAAACCAGAAGTATTCCGTGCATTAGGCGCTCTGGGTTATAAGGCGCACTGTCGAGTTTTGAGGGAAAAAAATGATTTTAAGTGCGCCTTATAGTCCGGAAAATACAATAACACCAACCAACCAATATGTAATACTGTGCTGATTATGTCTTCATTTCTTATTACTTTTCTGAGTCTCATTTGCAAATATTATATTGTAGACATTGCATGCACTTGTAACTTTAAGATGTTAGATGTCAGTAGTCTATAGACTACGGCAGAGTCATGTATACAGAGAGCATGGCAAACTAAACAACAGGCGCCCTTTTTGCATGCATTGTGGTTGTTCTGACATTAGCTTTCCTGATAAAGTAAACCAAAATATAAAGCCGAAATAACATTTTAAACATACTCGAGTTCATAAACTTACAATAAAACATGTGCTTTTTTGTCAAAGTTTATTTGCTTGCTGTTTAATTGTAACATGCATCTTAGTTGAATTTTGATCAACCAATTTGTAGATTTTGAAACCACCATTTTGTCACGAAGCGGTGGTGACGAACCCCAAGATGCAGAGATGACAGGTTTGGAAAATGAAAACAGGGCTTCAATGTTCAAAAAATAAGGCAAGGGAAACACAAACCAGAAACTAGGAAACAGCAAACAGCAAACAGGGACAGGAGTAAGGATCCAGGGAATATCTCTCAGCTTCCAAAAAAAAAAAGGCAGTCCACAACAAACAGTACTCCAGCACTCACTGTAGGGCTAGACAGGTTTAAATAATGCAGGTGAGCGGGTGAACACTAATTGGAAGCAGGTGGAAATAATAAGTAACCATGACCAAAACAAACAAAGGTGCACAAAAAACAGGAACCGAAGGAGTCTTAGATTCAAAATAAAAAATATAATCCAAACCACAGATCATGACAGAACCACCACCCCCCCCCCCCCCCCCCCCCCAAAGACAGATCCCAGATGTCCAAAACCAAAAAAAAAAAGGTTTAAGAGTCATCGGAGGGCGGGGGGGGGACTTGGCGGTGGGTCGCCAGAACAAGTGTCCCCGCAACCAGCGAGGGAGAATCAGGTGGCGGCGACGTGGACAATGCCGCTGCACCTGACGAGGCGTGCGACCCGCGAACGGCCACATCCTTGGCCGCTGAGGTGGGCGCACTTGGCGTGGTGGACGTCCAGGGAGCGGCCACATCCGTGGTCGACGAGGAGGTGGGTGTGTCGTCCTCGTGGCAGGCGTGGAAGCTGCGCGCGTCGTTCTCGTGGCAGGCGTGGAAGCTGCAGGCGGCGAAGTTTGCCGTTGTGTGGCTGCGACTGGCGAAGCTTGGCGTGGTGCGGCTGCGACTGGCAGCACAAGAGCTTGGCGTGGTGTCAGCACTGGCGCTTGGCGTGGTGCTAGCCGTGGGCTTGGTGCAGTTCCCAAACGTTTATTGAGTGTTGTTAAAAGAAAAGGTGATGTAACACAGTGGTGAACATGCCCTTTCCCAACTACTTTGGCACGTGTTGCAGCCATGAAATTCTAAGTTAATTATTATTTGCAAAAAAAAACAACAGGTTTATTAGTTTGAACATCAATTATCTTGTCTTTGTAGTGCATTCACCTAAATATAGGTTGAAAAGGATTTGCAAATCAGTGTATTCCGTTTATATTTACATCTAACACAATTTCCCAACTCATATGGAAACGGGGTTTGTACATGACTCAATACCCAGTTATACTGATGGAATTCAGTCACGGCCTATAATAGTACCAAATTCAGTACCCATCTTTACTACAATCATTATTTCCATTTAATATATATTTAAAACCTTGTTTAGATCATTGATGGAAAATTACCACTATACATCATATTTTATTATAATCATACAGACTGTATCAGTATACTGTATTACATTTCATCATGTATCATTTTGTGCAATATTACTGTTATTTTTTTTTCCTTTGCTTACAAAATAATACAGGGAAACGATTATTAACAATACGGGGAAATAATTATTAATACAAAAAAAAAACTGTCTTTCATAATGAGGTGGGTCAGTTGTGCACGCACACATTGCTTGCTAAATAGAGTGCAAATAAATAATAGCTAAATACATTGGGGCCAACTTAACTCCAACAAAACAAAACCCTAACTGCAATGACAGTGCAAACATAAAAGCAAAAGCACAACAAGCACACTTAGGGCAGCTCTTACTATGAGTATGGAAAATAACAAACTATGTTCACTTCAGCACCGAGTGCCGCATAGCATGCTGGAACAATAAAAGTACTCCCAGTGACGACATGCTATTCGGCAACTTTGTGTAAAATTGTTGCTCAAAGAACATGTTTAATGTTAACGTAATTGTTGTTTATTATCATCCATTAGTAGTTCCAGTTCCCATGTGTACGTGTTGTCTATACTTGCTGTTTTGTAATGGTTATAGCGTTAGTTCTTTTATGACACCGTGACTCAGACTGTTATGTTGATAATGACATCCTGCCCTTTCAAATCTGTTCAACAGCTGTGACTTTTCTTGAGGTTACTGATAGTTCAATCAAATTGAGCCAAGTAGAAATTATTCTGACCATGTCCCGGAGGAACTCAAAAGAGTCACAGTATGATACTATTGATGTCTACTTTTATGTTTGTAATAACATAGGGTTTTAATAACTTCTGGTAGAATTAGTTGACAAATGTATTTACATAGAAACGGAGAGAATACTTGTTCCAGCCCAGCCCCACCCAGATTCTACCTTCAAAAGTCGCCAGATAAATTCATACATTCAAAGACTGTTTTCTGCTGAAAAAAAAGTCCATATTTGTCCCCATTTCCCCCAAAAAGGGGATGATTGATACCACACATTTCAACCAACTCTCATTCAGTACCTACCTCGATCAGAAAAATCCTCAATATCATTAGCTACTGTGCTTTTGAGTGTTTTTTTAGCCTTTTTACAAGACTTAATTATCATTGCTAGCTCAACATGAGTCCAAAGAAAGCAATGGAGAAATGATGTGTGATCTGAAATATTTCAGGAAGTATCCACAATAGAGATGCGCGGATAGGCAATTATATGATCCGAAACCGCATCACAAAAGTCGTCATCCACCCGCCACACACCCGAACCAACATTTCATCGAAGCCACACCCGCCCGCCACCCGCCCGTTGTTATATATCTAATATAGACGATGTAAGGCATTAGTGAGGTTAGAAAGTGTAACTCCCTCCAAACAGCACAGACACAATGGCTTTCTTGAACTGATTTATTTGAAGGCTTACTTTCCCTTCAAATTCACAGTGAAAACTGTAATAAATAAAGAACGTTACAAACGTAAAAATAACAACATGCACAGCATGTGGATCAAACATTTTACCAAGTAAAATACCAACAAATGACAAATATCTCGTTGGCCATACCCGGAAGTAGCTTCCTTACATCCGTCGACAGACCAAACGAGACACTTCAAAATAAAAGTATGCCCACATACTGTTTCAAAGAGTGCTGCTCGTTTTTCGTATGTGGGTAACAACATTTAACTATTTATAAATGGTTGATTTCTATAGGCTAGTAAGGTAAAGTGTTGTACCTGACAAGTTTCGGCTACCTTGCTTCTGCAGCCTTCATCAGAGGTGTCACGTGATGTTAGCGTGACGTTGTCTGTGACGTGTTATATAGATTGTACCATCAAGAGTTGACAAGTACAACACTTTACCTACTAGTCTATATAATTCAACCATTTATAAATACACGTCAGTAGGCTAAATGAACCTCTTCAACATAAAATTTAACTATGTATAATGTAGCGGCTGGCTACGGGGTGTTAGCCAATGACTTTGGCTGGGGGGGGGGCGGGACTTCCGGGAGAGATAGGGAAGTGACGTTATCGACAGGAAGTGAAAGTTTGAGTTGTCCCGGGAAAAGCGTTAGAGACATGAGAGCTGTTGTGTGGTCGTATTACATCTTGTGCAATAAAGACAAGACAAACGAAGAAGTTTTATGAGCCTACATTCCTGGGATTATTACAATATATATTTCCGAATTGGTTCAACCGCCACCCGGCCGAATCTATTTAAAATCTATTTTTTCGTCATGTCACCCACCCGACCCGCGGTTTATCCGCGGACTCCGCGGTTGTGGCCGCGAACGGCGCATCTCTAATCCACAACATGGTTTACACAGCCTCCTCCACCCGCCTTTTTCATCCGCTGCACACCAAGAAGATTATCTGAGAAGGTAAAGTATATTTTATTTTTATTCTTAATCATTGTAGCAATCTGAATGTAAAAGGTAAGGAGTTTTGTGATTTCAAACTGAGTGCACCACAGGGCTAGTGACAAAGGTGTCGGCAAGGTGGCTGCAAATGAAGACAGTTCAGCGAGTTGTTTGGATTTTGTTATTAAAGGCCTACTGAAATGAGATGTTCTTATTTAAACGGGGATAGCAGGTCCATTCTATGTGTCATACTTGATCATTTCGCGATATTGCCATATTTTTGCTGAAAGGATTTAGTACAGAACATCCACGATAAAGTTTGCAACTTTTGGTCGCAATAGAAAAGCCTTTCCTTTACCGGAAGTATGTGCGCGTGACGTCACGAGTTGCAGGGCTCCACACGTTCACATTGTTTTTAATGGAAGCCACCAACAGCAAGAGCTATTCGGACCGAGGAAACGACAATTTCCCCATTAATTTGAGCGAGGATGAAAGATTCGTGCTTGAGGATATTGATAGTGAAGGATTAGAAAGAAGAAAAAAAAATCAAGTAAAAAAAAAAAAAGCTGATTGCATTGGCACGGATTCAGATGTTTTTAGACACATTTACAAGGATAATTCTGGGAAATCCCTTATCTTTCTATTGTCGAGCTAGTGTTTTAGTGAGTTTAATAGTACCTGATATTCGGAGGGGTGTGTCCACGGGTGTCTTGAGGCCAGTCTCTGAGGGAGGTCGACGGCAGCTGTATGGACGGCGCAAGCTCAGCTGATCTCCGGTAAGAGGCAACTTTATACCACAATTTTCTCAACGAAAACTGCTGTTTGACATTTGTTCGGGATCCATGTTCGCTTGACCGCTCTGATCCATAGTAAAATTTCACCTCCAGGAATTTTAAACAAGGAATCACCGTGTGTTTGTGTGGCTAAAGGCTAAAGCTTCCCTTCTACTTTGACTTCTCCATTATTCATTGAACAAATTGCAAAAGATTCAGCGACACAGATGTCCAAAATACTGTGTAATTATGCGGTTAAAGCAGACGACTTTTAGCCGCGAGTCGTGCAGCGCTAATATTTCCTTACAGTCCGTGACGTCACGCGCACGCGTCATCATTCCGCTACGTTTTCAACACGAAACTCCGCGGGAAATTTAGAATTGCAATTTAGTAAACTAAACCGGCCGTATTGGCATGTGTTGCAATGTTAATATTTCATCATTGATATATAAACTATCAGACTGCGTGGTCGGTAGTAGTGGGTTTCAGTAGGCCTTGAAATGGAAATTTCATCCATCACCCCTTTGTTATGTTTGTTTGATATAAAGTACTGTTTAGGGGTTTTGTATTGTGTTCCAAGTGTACAAACTACTAATAAAATATAGACTTCTGTCAAGGTTGGAACCCAATATTTATATTTACATATGCTTCAATATACAAACTTTTCGATTAACGAGCCATGCCCAAGGACCTATTAATTTCGTAGATCGAGGTTTCACTCTACTTGAATTACAGGCCCTAAATCAGGAATGCAGTGTTGGTGTTATAACCAGATTGCACAAGCAAAAGTGCCAAGGTCAGTGAAAGTGTACGTTATTTTTCTTAATGAGTACACTGGAATAAAACATCTGAAGAATGTTTATTTTCCTGATTTTCTTTGCATAATGTGGACTTTAGTTAGTTATATTCATGATAATAGACGGGCTCGAGTACCACTCTGCCCCCAATATGAATTCAACTGTGATTTTCTGGTTAGAGGTGTACATTTATACACAGTAATAAATAAATGACTGAAGTATTTGAAAAGGTGCCAAGGTAAGAGTAATCAATCCGGCATTCACTGTTTAGAAGTGACATTAATCCATCCGAGGAATGTGCTAATAGGTCTGCGTGGAAGGGCTCAGACTGAGCACAGTGCAGCTGGCAAAGACCAAGAAGTCAAGTCAACTCATGCGACCGTGACCACATTTAATCAGCAGCCGACTAACACAGAGACAGTTGTTGTAGAGTCACGGCTTGGACGGTGGTTTGAAAAATTAACATGTGCATGTACTCAGAAATACACATGCAACATGCCTTTACTCTAAATATGTATCACTCAAAATAATTATTTTGAAGTAGCAGCTAATTTGCATTTGGGAAAATATTTCACTTGCGTTTGTTTCAAGAGTATTGAATAACATGCATGCAAACAGTGACGGTATCAATCAATCATTCAATGACTATTTATATAGCCCTAAATCACTAGTGTCTCAAAGGGCTGCACAAACCACAACACAAACCACGACATCCTCGGTAGAGCCCACATAAGGGCAAGGAAAACTCACACCCAGTTGGACGTCGGTGACAATGATGACTATGAGAAACCTTGGAGAGGACCGCATATGTGGGCAAACCACCCCCCACCCCCCCGCCACACACACACACACTCTAGGGCATGGGTGTCAAACTCTGGCCCGCGGGCCAAATCTGGCCCGCCGTGTAATTTAGTTTGGCCCTTGAGGCAATATCAATTTAGCATTAGAGCTGGCCCGCCGCTGTTGTACAGCGTCTGTGCCGCTGTAACATCGCATTCACCGCTAGTATTCGTACTTGCCAACCCTCCTAATTTTCCCAGTAGACTCCCGAAGTTCAGTGCCCCTCCCGAAAATTTCCCGGGGCAACCATTGTCCCGAATTTCTACCGATTTCCACCTGGACAACTATATTGGGGGCGTGCATTTCAGGCACTGCCTTTAGCGTTCTATACAACCTGTCGTCACGTCCGCTTTTCCTCCATACTAACAGCATGTCACATAATATGTGTGGCTTAAACACACACACACACGCACGAGTGAATGCAAGGCATACTTGGTCAACAGCCATACAGGTCACACTGAGGGTGGCCGTATAAACAACTTTAGCACTGTTACAAATATGCGCCACACTGTGAACCCACACCAAACAAGAATGACAAACACATTTCGGGTGAACATCCGCACCGTAACACAACAGAACAAATGCCCAGAAAACCTTGCAGTACTAACTCTTCCGGGAAACTTCCAGCAAACTGACCAATAATTAACGTTTTATTCATGCATTTTCTCTTGCTACTTCAAGGCTTGAATGTTTGGTTCATTCATCATTGTTGTTTTAGTTTCAAATTTATTATTAGCCTGTGGAAAACATTTGATATTTACCTCAGAAGATTGCAAATAGAAAAAAAGGTATAACATTTTTATTAAAATTTGATTTGATATGCCATTGTTTTTTTTTTTAATTATTACTATTATTATTATTTGAAACTGGATTTTGCATGTCACTATAAAGTTATATAAGCCTTGCTTGTTCAATATTTAATGCAAAACTTGTTTGGGTCCCTATTAAAAGGTTAATTTGTTCAACCTTGGCTCGCGGCTTTGTTCCGTTTAAAATTTTGGCCCACTCTGTATTTGAGTTTGACACCCCTGCTCTAGGGGAACCGAAAGCAATGGATGTCGAGCGGGTCTAACATGATACTGTGAAAGTTCAATCCACAGTGGATCCAACACAACCGTGAGAGTCCAGTCCAAAGTGGATCCAAAACAGCAGAGAGAGTCCCGTCCACAGTGGAGCCAGCAAGAAACCACCCCAAGCGGAGGCGGATCAGCAGCGCAGAGATGTCCAAGCCGATACACAGGCGAGCGGTCCATCCTGGGTCCCGACTCTGGATGAGCGGTCCATCCTGGGTCCCGACTCAGGACAGCCAGAACTTCATCCATGGCCACCGGACCGGACCCCCTCCACAAGGGAGAGTGGGACAGAGGAGAAAGAGAAAAGAAACGGCAGATCAACTAGTCTACAAAGGGAGTCTATTTAAAGGCTAGAGTATACAAATGAGTTTTAAGGTGAGACTTAAATGCTTCTACTGAGGTGGCATCTCGAACTGTTACCGGGAGGGCATTCCAGAGTACTGGAGCCCAAACGGAAAACGCTTTATAGCCCGCAGACTTTTTTTGGGCTCTGGGAATCACTAATAAGCCGGAGTCCTTTGAACGCAGATTTCTTGCCGGGACATATGGTACAATACATTTGGCAAGATGGGCTGGAGCTAGACCGTGTAGTATTTTATACGTAAATAGTAAAACCTTAAAATCACATCCTAAGTGCACAGGAAGCCAGTGCAGGCGAGCCAGTATAGGCGTAATATGATCAAACTTTCTTGTTCTTGTCAAAAGTCTAGGTACTCATTTTTTGTCATATATATACATATACAATGATATATGTGTCAGTATTATAGTCCACGACTAGTGGATGACCATGTCAGATTGCAATTGCTCCTAATACAAGCTTGGTGTACCATAGTACAGTTATTTAAAAGTACTTTTTACTACATATTCTGCTTTAATAATAGCAACCAAGTTCATAATTGAGCTTATATGATGCAATAATAAGAAAATACCCTTCCAATATTAAAATAAACCGAAAGGAAAGGAGATCCTCCCTAAAAAAATGCTCACTGCTGCTGATGACCTCTCAACACCTCAGATCCCCACTGAAATACCTCAAAAAGACAAAAGTAGCACTGAAGGCTGTGCTCATGGCAACTTACCACCTACTTTATACGTGTGTGTATTGATTTGTTTGTTGCTGCAACACTTTCTTTTTCTTTTTCGTTCGCTACACAGGAACTCTGGAGGCTCTGACTCAGGCTGCTGTACACTGGAGCCATTCCAGGGGTCCAAACAGTTTGTCCCTCATTGGTATCTCGGTAGACCAAGTCCCTGCTCAGAGGTTTTGGTGTACTGTATCTGAATGATACGTTCCACTCTCATTTGGGCAGTACCGCAGGGGCACGTTGCAGGGTGGAGTGTCCAGTCCTTAGTCCAAAGATGGTTACTTGGTCTGGTCTGGATAGGAAGTAGAGAGCATCCTGCTTGTTGTAGTTTGGATGCTCCTGCAGACTGCAGCCATTGTTTCCTCTCTGTTCTCAATGATAATCTTTGCTTCTTCTTAGGTAATGTGTTGATGTTTTTGTAGCTGTTTAACTTGTCCTTTGATAAATGATCAGCTTTTTCAATGTCCCGTATATTCCAGTGCGATGGTATCCATCGAAAGATTGTGCTATAAGTGTCACACACAAGAAGAATGAATGATTTATTTTGAGGATTTTGTACAGCCAGTATTAGCAACAGAGCATCACAGAAGATGACAACTTTTGGTGTGTTGCTTCTTTGTTCTCCAATACGGCTTTGGCTGCTGTCTGTACTGCTACTCCGCTTTGTAATTAGTACAGAGTTTTCCAGTAGGGTATGTTCCATCTTTCATGTCAGAAAAATCGACCCGCCTCCAATTTTAGTTGCCTCTTCGGCTGATCCGTCAGTGTAGACATGAGTCCACTGCCCATGGGGATGCAGCTTGTCTCTAACGTCAATGGTTAGTGTTATTTTGACTATGTTCCCTTGTTAAGGATGCTCACAATGGAATTCCTGACTTCTGGGGTATTTTTGTCTTTCCCATGCTGGAATTGAAATATATGTTGGTATTGTATTGTTCCCGTGCTGCTTCAATTCTTCTTACATTGTGAAGGAAGCTGATTCGTTTAGGTCTACACTTTGTAGGCTCAGACATTCTTTTGTCCGGTGGATGATTTGTCCTTCGCTGGACGTCTGCTGCATTGTTGAAGATTTTGGCATCTTGTCTTCTCTCAAGACCCTGCAAACCAGTGATAATGTCCATGGCTTGATTAGATGTTGATTTGACAGCACCTGTGATGATCCCAGATGCTTGGGTTTGCACTCTGGCCATTCTATGAAAATTGGTCATGGCTGTTGTACCCCAGCTACTCTTCCGTATTCAAGGGCAGATCGTATTCGTCCAAGATACAACTTCCTTTGTATGTTTAGGTCTGCTCCCCATGCCGTTCCGTATAGTCTCTTCATCAACCCAAGTCGTAGTTGAACTCTGGTTGTACATTTATCATTCTGGTGTTTCCAAGTCATTCTGGCGTAGCAGGTTACTCAAAGTTACATTTGTGTTTTTTCTTGGGAAATGACATCATCGTTCACTTCCTGCTGGACTTTCTGTTCTTTTTTGCCATTCTAAAGATTTTTCCTCGCATTAATTGTAACTAGCCATTTCTTTACCGATCTTTCTATCTCTCTTAGAGCTCCCTGCATCCTCACTGTGGTGGTCATGATGTAATCCTATGAACACCAGATGGCAAAGTCGTCTACATGCAGGAATGTCGTCAAAGATGTCATTTATGAAAAAAATGAAAAGCGTATGGGGGACAACTTCGCCTTGGGGTACGACTTCTTTCATTGTCTTTTTACGAGTCTTGTGACTTTTGTTGTGATCTCTGGCTTTTCTGTTTGTGTAGTATTTGTATATCCAGTTGTACATGTGACCCGTGATTCAATATTTGCGCATTTTCAGTTTTAGACCGTTCTTTCAAACTTTATTTAATGCTTTTTCAAGGTCTATCCAGGCTGTTATAGTCTCTTTTATTTTAAAGCATCTTCTACTTTTTGGGCTCCGTAGGCAACTTAGTATTTTGTGGATCAATGTTGTCTGAATATCATGGCCTTCTTAATGCCCGGGTTTACCTGGGGCTGAAGCCCAGGGGCCCCCACTTAATCAGGGGCTCCCGATTTTGAAGGCAGAATGCAATGATTGGTGTTTATGACTGTCAGCTCAGTTTCATGTAGTGTTTGTGTACTCCCTCTATTAGCTGCCCAGTTCTTTCCTACTGCTTGGAACAGGGTGCAACCCCAGGTTGTTGGTGTGAGAGGCCACCATCCTGACTACTGAGCTAAAAACAATAAAAGCACTATTCTTGAAGTCGACTGACCTCTGATGTGCATGTGCCTGGCCTGAAAAATATTTATTCATGAACAATTATTATGTGTTAAATGTATGATATTCTGTTTACAAATTTTATGGACATAATTTCTATGTGCAGTCTGGGCGTTGAGGGGATCTGGTTTGGTGGCTGAAGGATTTGGTCTCGGCTTTTTGAGAATTATGTTGTTCTGCTCGCTTCATCTGACCAGAGTCTTTACCTCTTACTGGATCGGTTTGCAGCTAAGTGTGAAGCGACTGGGATGAATATCAGGACGTCCAAGTCCGGGTGTATGGTTTTCACCCAGAAAAGGGTGGAGTGCCATCTATGTGTTGGGGAGGAGATCATGCCCCAAGTTGAGGAGTTCAAATACCTCGGAGTCTTGGATGGTGCGATCGACAGGTGGTGCAGCGTCTGTAGTGATGCGGACCTTGTACTGGTCCGTCATAGAAAAGAAGGAGCTAAGCCGTAAGGCAAAGTTTTCAATTTACCAGTAGGTCTATGTCCCTATCCTCACCTTTGGTCATGAGCTTTGGGTTATGACCGAAAGAACAAGATCACGGGTACAAGCGGCCAAAATTAGTTTCCCTCGTCGGGTGGCGGGGCTTTCCTTTAGAGATAGTGTGCGAGGCTTTTTCATTCAGGAAGAGTTCAAAGTAAAGTTGAGCCTCGTCCACATCGGAAGTGCCAGACAAGGTGGTTCAGGCATCTGGTCAGAAGGCCCCCTGGGGAGGTAGAAAGGCACATCTGACCGGTAGTAGACCACAGACACGGTGGCCTGGGAAGGCCTCGAGATCCCCCGGGAAGAGCTGGACGAAGTAGCTGGGGAGAGGGAAGTCTGGGCTCCTCTGCTTAGGTTGCTTCCCCCGCGACCCAACTTCGGATAAGCCGAAGAAGATGGATGTGGATATTTTTGAAGTGTTTCTGTTCTGTTGACTAAAATCTTGTTTCTGTTTTTTTCCAAACTGTCTTTTCGGGGCGAGGGTGGTGTTTGAGTTTTGATTGATTGATTGATTGATTGATACTTTTATTAGTAGATTGCACAGTTCAGTACATATTCCGTACAATTGACCACTAAATGGTAACACCCGAATAAGTTTTTCAACTTGTTTAAGTCGGGGTCCACGTTTGTGGTCGGGGTTGTTGAGGTTTGAGGTTTGGGGCACAAAATCCCCTCAGCCCCGGGGAACCTTTTAAGGTCAAGATGGCCCTGCTGAATTCTGCCTGTTTAACTGAGATGATGTTTTCTTTGTCAAGGAACCATATAAGCCTGTTGTTAATAAGACGCTGCAGAAGCTTTCTGTCACAGCTGGTGTGACTTATTGGCCTATTGCCATCTGCTTTGGTTTTGTCTTTCCCTTTTTTATGGATTGGGATCATTGTAGCATCCCTCCTTGTCAGAGGCACTGACACAAAGTGTTTCTCCAAATATACTGGATAAAGAGACATGGAGAGAATGGACCCCTTTCCTACTCTAGAATACGACAAAAGGTCAGGTTTCCTCCGTTGTCGTGGAAACAAAATATCCACTGAGTGTCGAAGGTGACTAAACCCATGTGCCCTGGAAGTAGTATAAGTAGACACAAAAATATATTTTTATCAAAAAGTGTGTGTTTTTGTCTTTATGAGACGTGTTTTAATTTTCACATATTTTAGCTGCGAGTCTGTTCTTCTGTAGTTCACTTTTTCACTACAAACACATGCAGCCTCCAATACTGCATGTGTTCACCTTCATCTCATGTCAGTTCTCCTTCAGGCACACAGAACTGCCGTCCCAGCGCTTTATTGTACACCTATTTGCTCCAAGCTCAGTCAGATTGCTTGTTATCATTCTTGCAAAGAAAGAACACTTCATTGATCTTAACCCCTTGGAGTCCTGTTGGGACTTTTTTGTCATTTAGGAAAATGTTTGCTAGATTTGTGGCTATAACGTTGGTATGTACTCTAAATGATAGGCAAGGCTATTTTTCCACTTTAATTTTGATATTTTTTTTTCAAATTATTCTATATATCTAAGATACACTGGAAAATAATTGTAGCCCAGTTAAGTAGCACCAAGATTAGAAAGTCCTCAGTGAGAGAAAAGTAGATTATAACATTTTGGACTCATGTTGTTTTACTTTTTTTGCTTAAATTTCTCAATTCACTTTAATCATGAACAAAAATAGCAATGCTTCCTTGTTCATTTGATGTTAGTATGTCAGTTTTTGTTTTTTATTTTGAAAATATCATGATCTCACATGACAATTATTATCATTAGTTTGTTGATTTAATTATTGTCCAGTGCCCATTTTTTTATTTATTATTTCTTTCAATCGATTGTGGCACCACTTATTTATTCTGAGCACTAACTTCCTCTTTTTGTCGCTGATTGGCAATCAGGACTCACCTGTTCCTGGTTGTCAATCAGGCTACTTCCACTGTGCTGTATCATTTTTGCTTTGTTTGCTTCCGTGCCGCATTTACCTTTGCTTCTTGTGCACTCCCCTGTTGTACTATTTTTGAATTTTTGGTTAATAAATACATTTTAGCTGCACATCGCCTGCTCTCTCTGCATCTAGTGGTGCAAACCAACAACGCCAAACCGAAACAGAAGAATTTGTACAACATATGTTATAATATAGTAAATGATAAAGAGCTGCGGTAATTGTGTAAAAACTGGTAATACAATTAATTATGATTCATTGTTGCTGTTTGTAATTTCATTGTTTAATTTAGAAGAAAAATATTACAATTTACTGTGTTAACGGTTTGGAATTAGATGGGGCAATTTTGAGATTTTTGTTGTATACACCCTAGAATGTCTTACCTTATATGTAATTATGTATGCCTTAGGGGATACAATGTATATTGCCGTTTAATTCAATATTTTTTTGTGGTCAATTTTCAGTAAGCTTTTACAATCTGAAACCCAACTTTGAGGTCACAGAAGTGGTACAAACTTTGTCATTCTTTCCCATCTTTCCATTTTGGGGAATTCTTCAGGTCCGCAGGTGCTAAAAATGCATTGGATGATTAGGGGGTTGTGGAATAAAATTCATTAACACATCACAATATGCTATTGCAATCTACATATATGCCCCCTAGCAGGTGTAAACATAGATAGGCAGGAAATCAAAGCATCCATCTTCAATCCTCCTATCCCATTTGGAGCTTACAACGCTCAACCTCAAAGCGTTCGAGTTGGAAGTGAACCAATGACCTCAATAAACATGTTGTGTGGGATTTGTGGTGCCTTAAAGTCAACGTGCTGATAACTAATGGGAAATAATAACTTTACACAGAGAGAATATTAGCTATATTTCTTCTCAGCAGTTTGGGGGAAACTTTCATATTTTATGAATGTGCACAATCACTTCTTCATGTGATCAATTTTGGCTTCATTTGAAGAGCGTTGATCATGACTTGGCCCTGTGATGAGGTGGCAACTTGTCCAGGGTTTACCCCGCCTTTCCCCTGAGTTCAGCTGGAATAGGGACAAGCAGTAGAACATGGATGATCATGACTTGAAATCTGACTCACTCTTTTCCTACCCAGTCTTCTCTGGAAGACAAACTCGTTTTCCTCTTCAGAATATAATTTTTATAAATTAAAAACAAACAAACAAATAAGTCATCCAAACACATAGCCAACTACAAACCCTGTTTCCATATAAATTGGGAAATTGTGTTCGATGTAAATATAAACGGAATACAATGATTTGCAAATCATTTTCAACCCATATTCAGTTGAATATGCTACAAAGACAACATATTTGATGTTAAAACTGATAAACATTTTTTATTTTGCAAACAATCATTAACTTTAGAATTTGATGCCAGCAACACGTGACAAAGAAGTTGGGAAAGGTGGCAATACATACTGATAAAGTTGAGGAATGCTCATCAAACACTTATATGGAACATCCCACAGGTGTGCAGGCTAATTGGGAACAGTTGGGTGCCATGATTGGGTATAAAAGCAGCTTCCATGAAATGCTAAGTAATTCACAAACAAGGATGGGGTGAGGGTCACTAATTTGTAAGCAAATTGTCGAACAGTTTTAGAACAACATTTCTCAACGAGCTATTGCAAGGAATTTAGGAATTTTACCATCTACAGTCCGTAAAATCATCGAAAAGTTCAGAGAATCTGGAAAAATCACTGCACGTCAGCGATGATATTACGGACTTTTGCTCCCTCAGGCGGTACTACATCAAAAACCGACATCAGTGTGTAAAGGATATCACCACATGGGCTCAGGAACACTTCATAAAACCACTGTCAGTAACTACAGTTGGTCGCTACATGTGTAAGTGCAAGTTAAAACTCTACTATGCAAAGCCAAACCCATTTATCAACAATATCCTGAAACGCCGCCAGCTTGGCTGGGCCCGAGCTCACCTAAGATGGACTGATGCAAAGTGGAAAAGTGTTCTGTGGTCTGACAAGTCCACATTTCAAATTATATTTGGAAACAGAGGAAAATAACCATTCGGATTGTTATAGGCGCAAAGTTCAAAAGCCAGCATCTGTGATGGTATGGGGGTGTTTTAGTGCCCAAGGCATGGGTAATTTACACATCTGTGAAGGCACCATTAATCCTGAATTGTCCATACATGTTTTGGAGCAACATATGTTGTCATCCAAGCAACGTTATCATGGACATCCCTGCTTATTTCAGCAAGACAAGTGTTTTCTGTACCTGGAAAAACAAAGGTAAACTGTATTTTCCAGACTATAAGCCACTAATTTGAACCTTACCAGCGGTCGGGGGACCAATACCGGTCCGTGACGCATTAGCTACCTTTCCGCACAGAAACAACAATTCATTTATAAACTACCACATTTTCTCTGACTTAACTTTCGCCTGTCCCACTAAATACACCAATAAGCTTGTAAAATAGATGCATATTACAACTCCTTTGTTATAGTCCATGGAACAATGCACATTAATGGACAAACAAAATGTTAATGTGCCAGATTGTAGCCAAAGGTTAATTTTTGATGCTTTTTTTTTGCTGTTTTTATCTGCCACATGTAGAAAGCTGGTCCGTGACAATAATGCATAAATGAAACCGGTACCTGATGGGAAAAAGGTTGGGGATCCCTGCTTTATACAATGCTGCTACTAATCTATGCATTTCCCGGGTTCACAAGCTTCAAATGCCGCCAATACATTTATCCTTGTTACATCAGACCAATGAAATTTCCGAACGATTCACGTTGGACCAATTCAATTGTTCACATTAAATGAAACACTCATACAGTCAGCCATTTACCGCATTATGGACTCACTGTCATCATGGAGAAGAAACATTGAAAGGCACACGAGCAGACCCAAAGCAGAAGACAAACTACCCGGCAATCAAAAAAGGAAACAGCCAACACACGGAAAGGAAATCCACCACCACTAACGAGCCCTGAAAACCAGGAGGAGAAGGACTAATACCGCGCTCAAAGACATCTCTGGGAGGCTATTGTATGTTGTGCTACAGGCGCTGTCTTTTGCTACATTTTTTAACAAACACAAATTCCTTATGGATTAGTTAATCAATCAATCACAGTTTACTTATATAACCCTTAATCAAAAATGTCTCAAATGTTTGAAAGTGCTGCTCAAACCACAACGACATCCTCGACTCAGATCCCACATCAGGGTAAAAAAAAAAAGTCAACTCAATGGTAACAACGAAAAACCTTGGAAGGCACCGCAGATGTGGGGACCCCCCGCCCAACGTGTAATGAATGCAGAGTAAATACGGTTAATAATGGGAGAGTCCAGTTTACAGTGTTTGGAGGAAGAAGAATACTGAGTTGCATCCCAAGAACACCACACCTACTGTGAGGCATGGGGGCGGAAACATCATGCTTTAGGGATGTTTTTCTGCTAAGGGGACAGGACGATTGATCTGTGTTAAGGAAAGAACAAATGGGGCCATGTATCGTGAGATTTTGAGCCAAAACATCCTTCCTTCAGTGAGAGCTTTGAATGGTTTAACAAATACTTATTTTCCACCATAATTTACAAATAAATTCTTTAAAATTCCTACAATGTGAAATCCTGGATTTTTTTTTCACATTCTGTCTCCCACAGTTGAAGTGTACCTATGATTAAAATTACAGACCTCTGTCATCATTTTAAGTGGGAGAACTTGCACAATCGGTGGCTGACTAAATACTTTTTTTGCCCCACTGTATGTACAAAATATAATTTGGCCAAAAATTAGGTGCAGCTTATAATTAGGTGAACTCTATGGCCTGGAAATGACTGTACATTGACAACTACTGTACAGAGAAGCAATGTCATGCAGCTTCTACCTGGTGTTTTAGAATCCAGGTTCATACAGACACTTTTACTTTAAAGCTTACTTTGCACTGAATAGAAAGTCATTACATGCTCTATTTTTAGTGTGTACATCAAAAGCAGTATGTGCTGTAAATCGTGTGAGAGCTCAAATGTATGCATATTTACTAATGAAGTACTCACACTAGCTCCTAACATCAATGTCAACAAATAATTGCTTATCTTACTTGTTTCGACGTATTAAAGCTGTATTGTCGCTGGTTTGTATTCAGTGCATACCTGAACAATTTTTTTTTACACACGAAATAAATCTGATAAAATCATAGTGGTGCTCAACCCACAAAATAGAAGATTACGTTGCATTATATTGTACCTACTTTTTGAATTCCCAGTTGTCTGGAAGCGGTAGAAAATGGATGGATGGATGGATGGAACGCACCAAGAGTTGTCATATTACACTTTTTCTCACCGCTATTGAATCTTTATTCCAGACCTGGGAAAAATATGGCCTGCTGGACGTTTTCCCATATTTTTTTTAGATCTTTAACATCGAAACTGTAGACCTCAGTATGATGTGCAGTTCTGTTTTCAAATTACCTTAAGTTTTGAATCATAGAAAGTATTTCATTGGTTGGAATCTGCGCTTTTGAGTGATATACAAGTTATTCCGGTAATCTACGTCAGAGCACCTCAAATGAGGCACCAAGGAGTTTGTTTTTTCTCAGAGAAGCCAGCCTGAAACGCAGGTGTCAGGGACAGATGCGGAAGCAGATTTCTACAACAAAATTCTGCAGAAAAGTGATATTATATCAGAATGTGTTCATTTTTTTTGTTTGTTTTTATACCCCTTTGCGTTCATATTTTGTCGCGTTTATTGCAATTTTTTTTGTATGTGTTTCGCTTAATTGTCAAAGATGTTGATCGAGGAGGTGATGTGAAAAGTAAAAGTGGAGCGACATTCATATGGTGTTAATACCGTAATTCCTTGAATTGCCGCCGGGGCGCTAATTAATTTAAAACATCTTCTCACTCCGGCGTTTACCAAAGGCATGCGGTAAAGGCAAGCATGCGCTCATTATTTTGAAACCTCTTCTCACTCCGGCGCTTGCCAAAGGTATGCGGTAAATTTAGGCCTGCGCTTATAAATTTGAGTGTGATGTAAGGACACCATCATGAAAAGGTTATTGTCTTACCTTTACTTATAAATAAAGTCCATGCACAGCTCCTTCTGATCAAAAGTACCAATAACTTGTTTATAGAAGTCTTCCTCATCTTTCTTCAGTTTTAAAAGTCGTTCTGTCTCAAAGGATATCTTCCTTTATTACCTCCTGTTTCGATTGAAAGTCCAGTTTAGAAAACTGTTTTATTTTAGATGTGTAATCCTCCATGTTAAAAGTGCAAGCGAGAAGGAAAAAATATACCTTCGCTGCTCACTCTTGCTGCTTGTTGTCACTTCTTCTGCAGCCGAGTAGTCGCAAGAAGGATCTCCAGCTCCCTCTACCACCAGGAGGCGGGAGTCATTTAATGACTCATATTTGACACATGCAGCTACAATATATTAATAAAACATAGCTGCTTATAGTTCTTTTTACCATATTCAATGGCTTGGACCTTAAATCCTACTGACAAGCTCTTTATCTTCTTCCTTGTATGCGATTTCAAATGATTGAAATCAGCCTCCTCCATTTTGAAAATGAGGACAGGGGAAGTGTCACTCGTGACGTGACGAGTTTGACCCGGCATATGCTAATTATTTTGCGAAACGAGTTTGACCCGGCGGAAATTCTAGACGTGCTAATAAAAATAATATTTTGCGAAACGACTTTGACCCAGCGTTAATCCTGAGCTGGCGTTAATGCTAAGCATGCGCTAATTATTTTGCGAAACGAGTTTGACCCGGCAGTAATTCAAAGCAGGCGCATACTATATACCCGGCGGCAATTCAAGGAAATACGGTATTCAGTGTTTTATCGTTCGTATTTTATATTGCAAATAAAACATTCTTTATTTTCATGTACAAAACCCAAAACCAGTGAAGTTGGCACGTTGTGTACATCGTAAACAAAACAGAATACAATGATTTGTAAATCCTTTTCAAATTATACTCAATTGAATAGATTGCAAAGACAAGATACTTAACGTTCAAACTAGAAAACGTTATTTTTTGCAAATATTAGCTCGTTTGGAGTTTGATGCCTGCAACATGTTTCAAAAAAGCTGGCACAAGTAGCAAAAAAGACTGAAAAAGTTGAGGAATGCTCATCCATCAAACACTTATTTGGAACATCCCACAGGTGAACACGCTAATTGGGAACAAGTTGGTGCCATGATTGGGTATGAAAGCAACTTCCAGGAAATGTTCAGTCATTCACAAACAATGATGGAGTGAGAGTCACCACTTTGTGAAGAAATGTGTGAGAAAAGTATCGAACAGTTTAAGAACAACATTTGTCAATGAGCTATTGCAAGGAATTTAGGGATTTCAACATCCAGTCCGCAATATCATCAAAATGTTCAGAGAATTTGGATAAATAACTACACCTAAGTAATGATATTACGGACCTTTGATTCCTCAGGCGGTACTGCATCAAAAAGTGACATCAGTGTGTAAGGGATATCACCACATGGGCTCAGTAACACTTCAGAAAATCACCGTCAGTAACTCCAATTGGTCGCTACATCTGTAAGTGCAAGTTAAAACTGTACTATGCGAAGCGAAAGCCATTTATCAACAACACCCATAAATGCTTCCGGCTTAGCTGGGCCCGAGCTCATCAAAGATGAACTGATGCAAAGTGGAAAATTGTTCTGTGGTCTGACGAGTCCACATTTCAAATTGTTGTTGAAAACTGTTGGTGTTGTGTCCTCCAGAACAAAGAGGAAAAGAACCATCCGGATTGTTATAGATGCAAAGTTCAAAAGCCAACATTTGTGATGCTATGGTGGTGTATTAGTGCCCAGGGCATGGGTAACTTACACATTTGTGAAGGCACCATTAATGCTGAAGGTACATACAGGTTTTGGAGCAACATATGTTGTCATCCAAGCAACATTTTCATGGACGCCCCTGCTTATTTCAGCAAGACAATGCCAAGCCATGTGTTATAACAGCATGGCTTCATAGTAAAAAAAAAGTGTGGGTACGAGATTGGCCTGCCTGTAGTCTAGACCTGTCTCCCATTGAAAAAGTGTGGTGCAATATGAAGCCTAAAATACCACATCAGAGACCCCGGACTGATGAACAACTTAAGTTGTGCATCAAGCAAGAATGGGAAAGAATTCCACTTGAAAAGCTTCAAAAATTGATTTCCTCAGTTCCCAAACGTTTACTGAGTGTTGTTAAAAGGAAAGTCCATGTAACACAGTGGGCCAACTTTTTTGCAATGTGTGACATGAAACCAATTCTTAAAAACAAGAGTCAAGTTTGCTTCAATAAAGGAAATAGCTCACCTGCCCGAAATGAAATTGTCATAATACGATGACATAATATAATGAGAATATACTTTCAAGGGTGTGAATATTTGATGGGATGTCTTCTGACAGTCCTGCATGGTACCAGGTGTAGCACCAGATGGCGGTGTATTAGATCCTGCACGTTTGCGTTTAGCGTGAAGTGCTATTTGCTTACATCCAACATGTTCTGGCTTCATGATTAGGCTGACCATATTCTGAAATCCCAAAAAGAGGACACATATATGCATGCCAAGGCTGGGAGTAGGTGAAAATTTGCCAATGATACTCGAATTTGCTTTATAAATAATATATTTATTTAAATAAAGCATTTTTCTCCTCTGACTGCTGTGTTGGCGCTAGGAATTTTTAAAAATGGGGTCCCAGGGACCCCATCAAGTTATAAAAATGGGGTCCCACAATACATTTTTGGGGTCCCACTTTTTGGTAAGCATTTTGAAAACAAATGATAAACGTATTCATTATCCTGTTGTATCTCACATTCTATATCGTGTTTTGGAAAAAGGTTGTCATAAACGTTACTTAATTCATAAAAAAATAATAATAAAAAAAGAAAACAAATGTTTTATTCTTTCCTTCATGGATCTAAACTTTACCGCTGCTGGTAGTTTTATGTTTTTATTTAATAAGTTGTAGGTGTATTTATTTCATTATAAAAGTGTAAAAAGTGTTTTGCTTCGGTCATAAATGATGATAATGGTGTGCCAGGGCATACATACATTTTATATTTAACGCTTAAATCTCTGGAGTCTACATCAACTTCACATCTATCCCTCATTTCAAAATGTTTTACTTTTTTTATGTTGTTTTTTTGTTTGTTTGTTTTTTTTTTGTCAAACAAAACTATGTTTTTAATGGCAAACACAAAATATGCAAAATCTTCCACCAAAAATATTTTTCTTACTGGAATATTTGATGTGAAGTAATGGGAATCTTGGATAGATCAATAATTCATAGTAACATTGATTTTGATTCAATATTATGTTTTGAGCAATGACAGTTTGAAAGGGAAAAAAAACAGCTTGGTTTTATTAGTCAACATTGCAACTTTTTATAAATTACATTTTACCTTTAAGCTTTTTTATTTTACTTTTGTTATGTTTTAGTTTATTTTAATTGTATTTTTAGAATGTGCCCTGGGCCTTTAAAGGCCTACTGAAATGAGATTTTCTTATTTATTTCAGTAGGCCTTTAACAGCTAGCCTGTCTCTATCCTCGAACGATGTGGATCCAGCGGGAGATAAAAGTGAAGTTTCCATGGACTCACAAATACTAAGATAACTTATTTACCGGAGTTAAAAATGTTGACTTTACACTCACCTTAGTGTTTACGAAGAAGTCTATTTCCTTTTCCTGGCAAAACTCAAACCAACACTTCCTGTCAATAGCGTCACTTCCCTAACTTCCCCGAAAGTCCCGCCCCCCAGCCAAAGCCATTGGCTAACACCCCGTAGCCAGCCGCTACAATATTTACAGCTTTGATTGATTGATTGATTGATACTTTTATTAGTAGATTGCACAGTACAGTACATATTACGTACAATTGACCACTAAATGGTAACACCCGAATAAGTTGTTCAACTTGTTTAAGTCGGGGTCGGGCTAGAATTCACACATATGTATATATATATATATATATATATATATATATACATATATATATGTATATATAACTTAATCCTGGACCTACATTGAAAATACACGCAACCCTAATTCAAAATGCCGGACATTTGACGCATTCAAAAAGAGGACATGTCCGGGGAAAAGAGGACGTATGGTCAGCCTATTTATGATACCTGTCATCGTGCTTCAGTGACTCCAAGTAAGATTGACGTGGGATGAGAGAAGCTGTTGCCAACACCAAATATATATTTCAGCCTTTGCAGTATTGACGCATTAGTGGAATATTGTCAAAATGTTATGTATTGTCATGTTAAAGAAGTGATACACTAAGTCTGCAAAAGCCCATAAAATAGTGTTAGAAAAGTCATTTTAGTGCAGGTTATCTGAGTTTAAAGTGCAGGATATAGAGATACTGCAGTGATATTTTCATCAAACTGCAGCACTTGTCAACAGGGAACATATATTATGTTATTTACGTTCTTGGAAAAATTTCATGTAAAACTTAGTCGATGTCTTTCACACCTTGGATCACACTTTATCCTGAAATGAAGACCAGCAGTGGAACTATGACAGAAAATTGTCAGTGTGTGGGAGATGGGTGGAATCATATTAGAATATTGACTTTCTCCGTTTGCAAGTGCTGCAAGATGCATTGACGAGAAAGACAAGAAGACAGCACATACACACGCACAGTGCATACATTTGTAGCTGTCAAGTAAAAAAAATAGGAAGAAGAATCTGAAGAAGACTGCAGATGACAGTCAAAACATGTCAGGTAAAAATTCCATCTAATATACCGAAAAATATTGTCTGATTACAAGAATACTTGAAAAGTGTATGAATATGAAGACATAATTACCTTTTTGAGCAAAAAAATAGGAAACATAATTTTTTTGAAGCGTCATGGAGCCCGTTCTCACAGTGCGAGGACTATGCCAAAAACACTTACCAAAACTAATAATAAAGTGACCTGCATCATTTTTGTTTATTAGTGAAGAATAAAAGAACCTTTATTTTTACAAGCTATTTTTAAATGAACATTAGATTGAATCAACTTAGTGTCAGTTACACAAAACGAAAAGGTTGACTTACAAAATAAATGGTACTATTTTAAGTAACATGTTTTCTCAGTGATGCAGTATGTCTAATAATATGAGTGGAGTTTTATAAGTACTTTAATATATCTACTGTGTGTTAGCATTTGCTCATTCAAATCCATTAAGGAATTTTTTTTACATGCAAGTTGACTGTAATATTATTTAAGATACTACAATAAATAAACTGAGAGCTAAGACATTCATTCACCTATTTGAAATATAATCAACAGCAATTTGTGTGCAAACAAATATTGCAAGATTTTACAGTATTTCAAGGGGCCTATTATGCAAAAAAAACATTTTTTTCCTGATGGTAGCTGTTTATATGTATTTGGTATGTGCTTGAATCCTGGAAATGTGTTATCAAACCATAGAGACATTGCAGACATATTTGTAAAACAATCTTGCCTTCCTTCCTACGTCCTCAAAACAGTCCATTTGGAATATGCTCCTTTTATGATGTTTTTGTTATATGTCAATCAATTAATCAATCAATCAAAGTTGACTTATATAGCCCTAAATCACGAGTGTCTCAAAGGGCAGAAACAAACCACACCGACATCCTTGGCTCAGATCCCACATCAGGGCAAGAAAAAAGTCAAACTCAATGGGATGACAATGAGACACCTTGGAGGGGACCACAGATATGGGGACCCCCGCCCACCTGTGCAATGGATGCCGAGTGGATAAGGTTAATAATGTGAGAGTCCAGTCCATAGTGGGGTCAATATATGTACGAAATAGAATTTGGCCACTGCGATGAGGTGGCGACTTGTCCAGGGTGTACCCCGCCTTCCGCCCGATTGTAGCTGAGATAGGCGCCAGCGCCCCCCGTGACCCCAAAAGGGAATAAGCGGTAGAAAATGGATGGATGGATAGAATTTGGCCAAAAATTAGGTGCAGCTTATAATTAGATGCGCTCTATAGGCTGAAAATGACATCAATTTGACAACTACTGTCCCATATGGTCTAGCGGTTAGGATTCCTGGTTTTCACCCAGGCGGCCCGGGTTCGACTCCCGGTATGGGAACTCTTTCTTTAACAACAAAATAGAGGAAAACACAAATAAGCCACGTGAGCAGGGAGGGACAAGTCACATTTTGAAAAGATCCTCAGTGCCAAACTCTGTAGAATTTGCACCTAGCTCGCTGACAATAAGCTATCCATACACTTAGGTAAAACGGAATCCATCCTATTTGAGTCCCAAATCCACCTTAGGAAAGTTAGTGACTTCACTATTACAGTGGGTGACATTGTTATCACCAGGAAAGATGAGGTCACCAACCTGGTTTCCATTCTAGAGGCTAATCTTTCCTGTGCTAAAATGGCAACCAAGGTAATCAAAAAGGTTAACCAACAAACAAGATTTCAATACAGAATGTCCTCTTTGGTCAACAAAATCACCTTGAAGATTCTAGCGGCAACTCTCATTCAACCCTTTTTCGATTACGCATTCACCTCCCGGTACTCTAGCACCTCCAAAACCCTCAAATCTAGACTCCAAACATCCCAGAACAAGCTTGTCAGCTTACTGCTCGACCTCCACCCCAGATCACACCTCACTCATACCCACTTCTCCAAAGTGGGCTGGCTCAGGGTGGAGGACGGAGTAAAACAACTTGCACTGAGCCTAGTCTATAACATTCGCTGCACCTCCCTGATACCGAAGTACATGTCAAACTACTTCCATAACTTAAATGACCGACATAACCACAACACCAGGGGGAACTCCAAAAACCATGTTAAACCCAGATTCTGATCTAACAAAGGTCTTAACTCATTCTCCTTCTATACCACATCAATATGGAATGCACTCCCAACAAGTGTAAAAGAAAGTGCATCTCTATCCTCCTTCAAAACCGCACTAGAAGAACACCTCCAGGCAACTCCAACCCTACTCTGATGATTAAAGGGGAACATTATCACCAGACCTATGTAAGCGTCAATATATACCTTGATGTTGCAGAAAAAAGACCATATATTTTTTTAACCGATTTCCGAACTCTAAATGGGTGAATTTTGGCGAAATAAATGCCTTTCTATTATTTGCTCTTGGAGCGATGACGTCAAACCGTGACGTCACCTACGTAGTCAACGCCATTTTCTCAAACACATTACAAGCAGCAAGTCGAATCAGCTCTCTTATTTTTCGTTTTTTCGACTGTTTTCCGGTACCTTGGAGACACCATGCCTCGTTGGTGTGTTGTCGGAGGGTGTAACAACACGATCAGGGACGGATTCAAGTTGATTTACGTAGAATGTGCATCGATTAGCCACGGCATGCTAATCGATGCTAACATGCTAACTAGGCTAGCTGTATGTACATATTGCATCGTTATACCTCATTTGTAGCTATATTTGCATCCAGCCTTTCCCTCCACCCACATTTAATGCCAAACAAACACTTATCAATCGACGGATTTAAGTTGCTCCAGTGTCAAGAGATGCAAAAGTCCCTCGTTTGGTCCGCATATTTTACCGGCGATGCTACGACAGACATGGAACAGAGAAACGTGTGGATATCCTGCGACACTCAAAGCAGATGCATTTCAAACGATAAAGTCAGCAAAATCACAAAGGTGAGTTTTGTTGATGTGATTGACTTATGTGCTAATCAGACATATTTGGTCGCGGCATGACTGCCAGCTAATCGATGCTAACATGCTATTTAGGCTAGCTGTATGTACATTTGTAGCTGTAATTGCATCCAGCGTTTCCCTCAACCCACATTTAATGCCAAGCAATCGACGGATTTAAGTTGCTCCAGTGTCAACACGAAAGTCCCGATTGGTTGGTCTGCACATTTTACCGGCGATGCTAAGGCAGACATGGCTGAATTGCGTCAATAGCTATTCGCTCAATAGCATCAGTTTCTTCTTCAATTTTGTTTTCGCTATCTGCCTCCATACTCCAACCATCCGATTCAATACAAGCGCAATCTGTTGAATCGCTTAAGCCGCTGAAATCCGAGTGTGAATCCGAGCTAATGTCGCTATATCTTGCTGTGGTATCAGCCATGTTGTTTGTATTGGCATGACTGGATGACGTCACAGGAAAATGGACGGTGGCTTCGCAGACAGCGAAAATAAGGCACTTTAAAGCCTTTTTTCGGGATATTCCGGGACGGGTAAAATTTAGAAAAAAACTTTGAAAAATAAAAAAAGCCAATGGGAACTGATTTTTATTGGTTTTAACCCTTCTGAAATTGTGATAATGTTCCCCTTTAACTTGTGTGATGACTGTATTATGCTGATAGTATGTATTTGCACCATGAAATGCTGATAGTATATAGTTGAAAAACTTATTCGGGTGTTACCATTTAGTGGTCAATTGTACGGGATATGTACTTTACTGTGCAATCTACTAATAAAAGTTTCAACCAACCAATCAATCAGAAGCAATGCCTTGCAGCTTCTACCTGGGCGACCGGTGCAATGAACGTCGAGTGGATCTAGCATAATAGTGTGATAGTCCAGTCCATAGTGGATCTAACAATAGTGTAAGAGTCCATTCCATAGTGGGGCCAGCAGGGGGTCATCTATAGTGGAGACAGGGCCATAGCGCAGAGACGTCCCCAACTGATGTACAGATGAGTGGTCCATCCCGGGTCCCCACATTGGACAGCTCGCGCATCATTTGTGTTCACCGAATCTGTGCCCGCCCCTCTCCACAAAGGAGAGGGGGGCAGAGCAGAAAAGAAACGGCAGATCAACTGGTCTATCAGGGGGGTCAATTTAAAGGCTAAAGCAGGGGTCACCAACGCGGTGCCCAAGGGCACCAGGTAGCCCGTAAGGACCAGATGAGTCGCCCGCTGGCCTGTTCTAAAAATAGCACAAATAGCAGCACTTACCAGTGAGCTGCCTCCATTTTTTATTTTTTTATTTATTCACTATCAAGCTGGTCTCGCTTTGCTCGACATTTTTAATTCCAAGAGAGACAAAACTCAAGTAGAATTTGAAAATCCAAGAAAATATTTTAAAGACTCGGTCTTAACTTGTTTAAATAAATTCATTTATTGTTTTACTTTGTTTCTTATAACTTTCAGAAAGACAATTTTAAAGAAAAAAATACAACCTTAAAAATGATTTTAGGATTTTCAAACATATATAGTGTACCTTTTTACAGCTTAAATTCCTTCCTCTTCTTTCCTGACAATTTAAATCAATGTTCAAGTAAATTTATTTTTTATTGTAAACAATAATAAATAAATTTTAATTTAATTCTTCATTTTAGCTTCTGTTTTTTCGACGACAAATATTTGTGAAATGTTCTTCAAACTTATTATGATTAAAATTCAAAAAAATTCTTCTAAAAATTCTAGAAAATCTGTAGAATCAAATTTAAATTTTGTTTCGAAGTATTTTGAATTTCTTTTAAAATTTTTGTTCTGGAAAATCTAGAAGAAATAATGATTTGTCTTTGTTAGAAATATAACTTGGTCCAATTTTTTTTAATATATTTTAACAAAATGCAGATTGGAGTATAAACTATTTAAAAAATGGCATCAAAATTCTAAAATTAATCTTAATCAGGAAAAAATACTAATGATGTTCCATAAATATATTTTTTTAATTTGTTCTAAAAGATTCGAATTAGCTAGTTTTTCTCTTCTTTTTTTCGGTAGAATTTTGATTTTAAATTTAATTTTCATTTTTTTCGTGTTTTCTCCTCTTTTAAACTAAATTAAGTGGGTTTTTTTCATCATTTATTCTCTACAAAAAACATTCCATAAAAGGAAAAAAATGTACGACGGAATGACTTACAGAAATACCCATTTTTTTATATATGTATAGGTTTATTTATTAAAGGTAAATTGAGCAAATTGGCTATTTCTGGCAATTTATTTAAGTGTGTATCAAACTGGTAGCCCTTCGCATTAATCAGTACCCAAGAAGTAGCTCTTGGTTTCAAAAAGGTTGGTGACCCCTGGGCTAAAGTATACAAAAGAGTTTTAAGAAGGCCTTCCAGAGTACTGGAGCCCGAATAGAAAATGCCCTGTAGCCTGCAGACTTTTTTTTGGCTCTGGGAATCACTAATAAGCCGTAGTTCTTTGAACGCAGATTTCTTACCGGGACATATGGTACAATGCAATCAGCAAGATAGGACGGAGCTAGACCGTGTTGTATTTTATACGTAAGTAGTAAAACCTTAAAGTTGCATTTTAAGTGCACAGGAAGCAAGTGCAGGTGAGACAGTATAGGCGTAATATGATCAAACTTTCTTGTTCTTGTCAAATGTCGTTGTGTTTGTGTAATGACAATAAATATCGTTCCATTCTATTCTCTTTCCATTCCTCCATCCACTGTTTGTCCATTCTCTCCAGAGTCCATTGCTTTCTCTCCTCCTGCCAATTGTATTACAAGAGCCATCCATCCATTTTCTACCGCTTATTCCCTTTTGGAGTCGCGGGGGGTGCTGGCGCCTATCTCAGCTGAATTCGGGCGGAAGGCGGGGTACACCTTGGACAAGTTGCCACCTCATCGCAGGGCCAACACAGATAGACAGACAGACAACATTCACACTCACATTCACACACTAGGGCCAATTTAGTGTTGCCAATCAACCTATCCCCAGGTGCATGTCTTTGGGCACTAAATAAAATTAAATGCAACTATTTTATATCAACAAAGACACATTTAAAAAAGAATGACAGAATGTAATCAACAAAATACAAACAGTACAAGAGTAGAAGTAAAAATGTCGGTTATACGATGCTATTACTATTATGTAATATGCATGTTGTTACATTGAGGCAATAAGTTCCATTACGATTGCCAAAGAAAACTTCTGTGGTTATTATTTAATGAAGATCATCTGAGCAGAGAAAGATTTAGTTTCTTTAACATAATCAGTGTGTATGAATGGTTCTGCAGTTCTACAGTGGAACGGGTCAAAAAAGGGGTTGTGGACTTTTTGATCCGGACCATCACACTACAATCCATGCACAGATATTGTGCCAACTCACCCCATTGATGTACATACTGTATCACAAAGCCCTTAATAGGACCACTATGCTGAACAATATCCTTTACAGTCTGGAGCCGCAAATAAACGAATGATAAATACAGAGTGGGATGCTTACTTGCTCCTAAAAAGGTACGGGAGTCATTGAGTGAAGATTTAGGACTGTTTATTTATTAATCACCCATACACGACACATTGCAACAAGCTTGCAGATCTGCAATTTGGTCTTATTTGAACAAAGTATAAAATGGGGATGAAATCAGGGGTGTCAAAACTACAGCCCGCTGGCCAAATGCGGCCGATTCTTTCGAATTGGCCCGCGACACATTATAGAGTTAATAGTAACTCAGTGCCATGAGGAAATCCTAATGTAATTGACATTATCTGACATATTAACTGTAGTTGATATGCCACAATCTCATGTACAACATTAAAACTGCAAATTAGTGAACAGAAAGTGTGCTTTAAAGATTACAAAGCACATCATTTACTTATATGACCCAACCTTTCTCACTCATGGTGAAACAAACAAATAAGTCAAACATACATGGTCACATATAACTCAAACTGCTACTTTGACTTAGTAAATATTATTTAAAAATATTTAAAGTACCATTCAATCAATCACAACTGGACGGTTTGGTTTGTCTTGAAAGACGTTTCGCCTCTCCGAGTAAGCTTCATCAGTTTGATCTCATAGACTTAGATTGCTTAGTTCTAGTCTAGCGTCTGGTGCCAAAACCAGGAGGGTGTGCCTAGGCAAGGATGGCGTCACTCTAGCGTAGTGAGAAAAAACTGTTTTAATACAAACGAGCAGTCCTACTATCAAAGCCAACGACAGTCATTGAATTGTAATTTCCCCTCGTTAGCATTGAAGTATTGTGAGGCATTACAAATTTAAAAGCCGTTCACTGCTGTTTCCAAAGCTAGCTAACGGCTAATACTGTAGCGCATGCCATAGCAGAGCAATGTGCTACCACGCTAGAAAACAGTATCTCAGTTTTTGCTCATACAATAAAAATGCCGCAACGGTTCGGATGTAAGTATTTTTGGCGGTTTTTGGATGCATTTTTAAAGTGATTTAGAGGTAGTATTAATTTCTCCCATCAGTTGCATTGCTAGCCAACTAGAATGAGCCAGTTATTACAAAGTATTATAAAGATTGTGAACGATAGGCAAATTTGTATTTTTACAAATTTTTACATTTTGATTATAGTATTACCGATTATTACAAATTATAATGGAAAAAAAACTTTGTTTTCTTGTCTCTTATACGAATTTTGAACAATGGGCAAACATTTTTAAAACTGCAGTTCTCATTTAAAGGCCTACTGAAACCCACTACCACCGACCACGCAGTCTGATAGTTTATATATCAATGATGAAATATTAACATTGCAACACATGCTAATACGGCTTTTTAGTTTACTAGATTGCAATTTTAAATTTCCCGCGAGGTATCCTGATGAAAATGTCACAGAATGATGACGCGTATGATGATGCGTGGGCGTGACGTCACCGGTTGTAGCAGACATTTTTTTCCAACCCAATCTAAGCAATGAGTAGTCTGCTTTAATCGCATAATTACACAGTATTCTAGACATCTGTGTTGCTGAATCTTTTGTAATTTGTTCAATTAATAATGGAGAACTCAAAGTAGAAAGATGGATGTGGGAAGCTGTGTATTGCGGCTGCCTTTAGCATCACAAACACAGCCGGTGTTTCCTTGTTTAAAATTCCCGAAGATGAAGCTTTACTATGGATCAGAGCGGTCAAGCAAACATGGACCCAGACCACATGTCAACCGGCAGGTTTCGGTGAGAAAATTGTGGTAATAAGTCGGCTCTTACCTTAGACATCAGCGGAGCTTGCGTCCTGCTGCAGCTGCGTGGCTTCCCTCAGAGACACTGGCATCACCACACCCGTGGCCACACCCCTCTGACTTTCAGGTACTATATAATCTCACTAAAACACTAGTAACACAATAGGCAGATAAGGGATTTTCCAGAATTATCCTATTAAATGTGTCTAAAAACATCTGAATCGCTCTCACTGCCCTCGCCTTTTTTTTTTTTTTTACTTTTTTTTTTTTTTTAGTCCTTCACTCTCATTATCCTCATCCACAAATCTTTCATCCTCGCTCAAAGTAATAGGGAAATTGTCGCTTTCTCGGTCCGAATCTCTCTAGCTGCTGGTGAATATGATTGTAAACAATGTGAGGTTGTGAGGAGCTCTGCAACCAGTGACGTCACGCGCACATCGTCTGCTACTTCTGGTACAGGCAAGGCTTTTTTATTAGCGGTCAAAAGTTGCGAACTTTATCGTCGATGTTCTCTACTAAATCCTTTCAGCAAAAATATGGCAATATCGCGAAATTATCAAGTATGACACATAGAATGGACCTGCTATCCCCGTTTAAATAAGAAAATCTCATTTCAGTAGGCCTTTAAGCAGCACTGGAAACTGCTTTAAGTTGGCTGATGAGTTCAGACAACCGGATGTCTGCGATTATCGCCTGTGACGGCATATCACTTCTCGAAGCCGTCGAAAACTTGTACCAACAGGACCTTGTTATTGTCTCACTCCAGAAAACTGTTGCTAAACTCATTTCAACAAGAAGGCTGCAGATCGTCTGGGTCCCATCCATCCATCCATTTTCTACCGCTTATTCCCTTTTGGGGTCGCGGGGGGCGCTGGCGCCTATCTCAGCTACAATCGGGCGGAAGGCGGGGTACACCCTGGACAAGTCGCCACCTCATCGCAGGGCCAGTACCCTGGGTTTCATAATCTTCAAGGCAATGAGATGGCACATAAAGAGGGTGCTTTTGTCCCCAACCTGCCGAGACGATCCCGGATCCTTCAACAAAGTAGACAGTTATCCGGCAAGAAGACAAATTCCTTCTTGCTAGCATCCTCCATTCCAATCTCTGTTCATCTGCAAACGTAACATCGCCAAAGAGTGTGCCCTAACAAACGCGGACCTCACTAATCTTGTTCGAATCCGTAGAGGCCATCATCCACCTCTCCGCCGATAGCTACACCTCACAGGGATTTCAGAATCTGATCTCTGTAGGCTCTGTGGGTAGCAGACCAAATCCCTTGAGCATTCGTTGCTCAGATGTCCTACCTTATGAAACCTCCCGTTACAATCACACCGTCGGCACCTGTTTCATGGAGCTCTTTCAACTTCCATAGCCAGCTATAGTGCATCAACACTGAGCTGACAAAAATCAAGATTCATCAGCCCGTCCACCATGGATGTGCTACCGGGCACAAAATGTCTGCCCTGCATTCACACAATGGGTGGATGAAACATTTGTACACTGAGGCTGCTTCTACACTAAGGTTATGCAGGGTATATCCCACCTAACCTTATCCCTGTCCACACACACACACACACACACACACACACACACACACACACACACACACACACACACACACACACACACACACACACACAATTCCAGCATTTAGGGCCCCCTCCCCCCTCCGTCCGCAACGTGATGCGGAAAATGCCCAATTGTAGTTAATCACACCTCAGCCATCATAAATTAATCATATCTTTAATGGACATGTGAAAGTAAACAATGTGATGAAGAACATTGTACAATAAATCTAGGGATCTAGATATCTGGTCAGGACACTTCTCACTATTTTGCCTTCACCTTCCTTGTCCATTTGTTTTTGTATACTCTGGACCTAGACGTTGAGTCCACGACATACATGGCGGACAATAACTGATACAGTCTGCTTTGCCAGTCCAACTGTATTCGCTGTTTCCTGTAGTCTTCCCTTGTCAGCCAGGTAATACAAAGCACAAGCTACTTTTTTTTATCACATTGACGGGAGCCCGCATTCTCGTTGTCTCCCCCTTCGACGAATAGACAAAGTTTTTCGGTAAGAAGAATCACAGCTGACCTGGACATTCGAAAGTTCTCTTGCCATTCCTCTGACACAACGCACTCGTTGACAAACATATCCCACCAGGCTACCGTTCTCCCAGGCCTTATCCAAAACCGTTGCTCAACATTGCTATGCTGCCGTCTGAGATGTGTTGTATCCGAAATAGCTGCAATCGCCCGTTTCCTTCTCTTAAGGTATTCATGTGTGATTTCCTCACGTGCCTGTACATGTAGAAGAAGGAGAAACACGAGCATGTCTGGATGAGGTTAACTCAGAGTTACGAAACCAGTGGTTATGAAGCTAGCTGTGGCACGATCTGTCTGACGTCACTTCCTGTGTGGAGTGCGGTCTTTCTGACCTCACTTCCTCTCCAAACTCAGTTTATATACAATCGATGAGTCCACACAGAGCTAACCTTAAACGATGGTTTAGTGTGGCTGACACGATGCTTAGACTAAATAGTTATTCATTTAAGGCAAGGGTCGGCAACCCGCGGCTCCGGAGCTGCATACGGCTCTTTGATCACTCTGATGTGATGCTGCATACTTGCCGACCATCCCGATATTTCCGGATTTCGATGACTCTTACAGAAATCTCCCGAGGCAAATATTCTCTGATTTTCACCCGGGCAACAATATTGAGTACGTGCCCTGATGGCAATGCCTTTAACGTCCTTTAGTACACGTCCTCGCGTACGTTTATGCACCACACTATCTGCATGTCGGACACTGCTGACACACGTCAGAGACCGAAAGGCATACTTGTTCAACAGCCATACAGGTCACACTGAGGGTTGTGATATAAACAACTTTAACACTCTTACTAATATGCACCACACTGTGAACCCACACCAAACAAGAATCACAAACACATTTCGGGAGAACATCCGCACCGTAACACAACATAAACACAACAGAACAAATACCCAGAATCCCATGCAGACATACGAGAAAACAGTTGCTCAGAAATTCGGGAGTGTTCGAGAGAAATTGAGAGGGTTGGTAAGTGTGATGTTGTCAAGCGGCATTCATATAAAACTCGCGTGCCGCACTAACATTAAATTATCATATTAAGGTGCGGGTCGCGTGTCTGAGACGTCTGGTTTATGCATAGCACAAAGCAAAAAAGGGTTATTTCATTTTAAAGAGTTTTGTGGCTCCCATTGTTTTCTTTATTTTGTGAAACGGGTCAAAATGGCTCTATGAGTGGTAAAGGTTGCCGACCCCTTATTTTAGGAGTTTTCCGGCTTAATGTAGACAGGGTCTGAGACAGGGTTTGTGAACAAAACATATTTTTATTTGGTCTGTAGTTTGTAAAACAATTCATGGTTCGTAAATCAAGTATCCACTGTAATTGGCATTAGAGTTAGTTGAGCGATATAACTTTAATATTTGATTAATCTCTGTTGAAATTTAACAAATGTGCTTGTTTGTTAGACTAGTTGGGGACTTTTAAAGGGGAACATTATCACAATTTCTGAAGGGTTAAAACCAATAAAGATCAGTTCCGAGTGGCTTATTTTATTTTTCAAAGTTTTTCTCAAAATTTTACCCATCACGCAATATCCCGAAAAACAGCTTCAAAGTGCTTGATTTAACCGTCGTTATCCTGTGACGTCACAGCGTGACCACACAGAAACAAACATGGCGGATAGCACAGAAAGGTATAGCGATATTAGCTTGGATTCAGACTCGGATTTCAGCGCCGTAAGCGATTCAACAGATTACGCATGTATTGAAACGGATGGTTGGAGTATGGAGGCAGGTACCGAAAACGAAATTGAAGAAGAAACTGAAGCTATTGAGCCAAATTACGACAGACAACGGCACGGGAGGAAGCAAGATGAATTCGGCGATCGCCTTCTAACCAACGATTGGTATGTGTTTTTTTGGCATTAAATGTGGGTGGAGGGAAAGGCTGGATGCAAATATAGCTACAAATGAGGCCTAATGATGCAATATGTACATACAGCTAGCCTAAATAGCATGTTAGCATGGATTAGCTTGCAGTCATGCCGTGACAAAATATGTCTGATTAGCACAATCCACAAAAGTCAATAACATCAACAAAACTCACCTTTGTGATTTCATTGACTTTATCGTTGGAAATGCATCTGCTTTGAGTGTCGCAGGATATCCACACATTCTTGCCATCTCTGTGCCATCTCTGTCGTAGCATAGCTGTCGTCGGTAAAGTGTGCGGAACAAACGAGGGACTTTTGCATCTTTTGGCCACTGGTTCAACTTGAATCCGTCTCTGATCGTGTTGTTACACCCTCCGACAACACACCGACGAGGCATGATGTCTCCAAGGTACGGGAAAACAGTCAAAAAAACGGAAAATAACAGAGTTGATTTGACTTGGTGCGTGTAATGTGTTGGAAAAAATGGCGGATTGCTTCATGTTGTGACGCCACGGGTGAAAGGTCATCGCTCGACAGGCTATCAATTGAAAGGCGTTTAAATCGCCAAATTCACCCTTTTAGAGTTCGGAAATCGGTTAAAAAACATATGGTCTTTTTCCTGCAACATCAAGTTATATATTGACGCTTACATATGTCTGGTGATAATGTTCCCCTTTAACTGTCCATTGTTTATATAAATGTAATTGGTTGGTGACCAAGTCAGGGTGTACCTCTCACCTGAAGTCAGCTGACCCTAACCCCAAAACAGGATTAACATTGGAATATAAACCGCAGGAAATAAGAATTCAAAATGTAGCAGTGCATTGCATTGTGGGTAGTGTGATGGAAGTACGACTTCGCCTTTTGCAGATGTTGTTGTGTTTGAGGCTCCTGCAGCTTCTGGCACACACCCACAACTTGCCGCCGCATTGGAGCTCCCCGGGGAGCTTTGTTGTTGTTGTCACTTGGTGCGGAGATGGAAGATGGAAGATGGCAGGAGGAAGGACACAATTACGTCAACTGCAAGCTGGAAAAATGCAGGCGTTACAAGAAAAGGAACGCTAAAAGTTGCATGTTGGATGATGACGATGAAGACGCTTGCAGTACATCAGATGCAATGCAGACTTGCTTGATTGTGATTCTGTCTTATTGCACACATAAATTAGGCTGGCGGCACAAAAGCGTGTGATGTCACCCCAGAGAAGAAAGAAAATGTTGTCTGATGAGTGCAGCGTTGTTTTGCTGAGATTTGAATGTTTCCATCATGTGATAATGGTTGTATGCATCTCTGCTCAACATTTTTATCTTCTTCTTTATTGATTGCAAAGGAAATCCATACAAAATAATGGCTCAGGTCAAGGGTCAACTGGGAAGACATTATTAATGGGTTTAATTACATTGTTCATGTGTAACATGAGAAACGAACATGAGCTAGAACATTCCGGCTCAGTGTCTAGTTCCTGTTCATACACAATTCATTTAGTTTAGGTCATGAGATGACTGTAAAAGTATACATGTTTATGAGGTAAAATTCAGGTCAATGTTTGCCAAAAGTCTGTTGTGCTCATCATTTTCTCTGCATATCATAAATTGAGCTGTCACTGACTCAAGTGAAAAAAGGTGAGCATTAATTTGCTCTCATTGAAGCAGTTAATGAACGATTCAGTGAAGTAATGTTACTGTGAAGTTGATTAGCCATAAAAAAATGACATTTAATTGTTCCACTCTTCGGCTAAATCTTTTAATGACAACAATGACAAAACAAAAAATTATTTTAGTTATTTTCACTCAATAAAACAACATTTTATTATAGCCACAAATTAAAAAAAACCCCTGTGTGCTTTGCCACGATTTATTTGTTCCCAATCAATCTTAAAGGAGCGTATAACGTCCAAATGATCGAAATTTCACTAACAAGTTCCTTCTATGCAAGGGAGTAGGTTTGATTTTGAGATTGGTGGGGACACAAAAGTGCTCCAAGGCAGCACTCGGAAAGTTTACTTTTTTTTTTTTTTACATTAGCAATCATAATTTCACGTCTTGCAGATGTTATAGGGTAAAGCAACTAAAATGAAAGCAAAGGAGACAACTTCAAAGAGTTCTCATCTTTACTCTTTAGTGTAGGGCTGTAGTGCAACTGTGCATCATACTGTCAATTAACATAGCCTACTGTTCATCAACAACATCAGAAATACATTCATGCAATACAACATTGTAAATAAACATAAATTAACTGTAATAATCTCCAGCCTCTCCTTCTCTACTTCCTCCTGCCTATCTTCCTCTAACTTCTATGGCCTCTCCTCCTCCACCTCCTCCAGCCTCTCTGCTGTCTGTCACCTTACAAAAAAATATGTTGAGGCATAACAGATACATTAGGGATAATGACCATAGAGCTTGATGGTACAGTTACTGCCTGTGCAAAAAGGCTTTTACTAAATATGAATATTACTTAATATTAATTAATTATATTTTATAATTGTAAAATCACATGATCATCTAGTGAGGTTTTATTGTATTTCCACCACAAAGTTTTGTTCATTGGTATTTTCAAACCGTTGCTCACTTCTACACAAATACATGGAAATAAAAAATAATTAAAAAAATAAAACGGAAAGGTGAAATCCGGCTATCTGATTGGCTGTTAACCGTGGTTTAAATACTGAGCACGGCTACTATTCTAAAGCCTTATCACAGCGCAGGCTATCACTCCGCCTCAGGCACGTATGACTGGTATGAATGGAAGTTGTTGTCATGTATCCATGACAACGGACTGTTGCAGTCCGTAGTAAAAGACAGCTGATGTTTTTACGATGTTAAAAAACGGAGACTAAAGTAGTTGAATTCACATGTTTAAGGTTAACTTTCACCTCCGGGGAGGGTAAACAATGGTAGAGGGGACTGAGCATTGACTTTCACCTGACAAAAAGCGGAGGAAAAGATGAGATGCAGTGTTAATTTGGAGCTAACGTCTGGATAGGTGGGACTATTTTTTCCAGAGTGAGGCTATTTTATTGGATAATATGTATTTCTGGTTGAATAAAACTACATTAAATTGATTGAGTATTCTTATTTCATATTGCCTTTATTGGTAACCGTTTTATAAAAGCAATATATCATTCCAGTCCATGGTATATGCTCATTATAGCACTCTAAGGGGCGTGACTGGAGTGATATATTGTTTATTTATTCAATATTTTAGCCTCTATACACCCTTGAAGTAACTTACAGTTTGACTCCTAAATAAGTCTCTTATATCCAGTTTTCTTTTCATTGACATCCTTCAAAACCTACAGCACACACGCACGCAAACAAACACAAACACAATGTAAATCACAGCACTGATATTAAAATCCATCTAGCTACCGTGTGCCAGGAACAACAAATGCCGAACACGTTGACAACTTGCACTGACAGTTGCACTGCCTCTTGGTAGGTCGCTAGCAACTAGCATGTAGGCTAGCTTTCACAAGCAGAAGGAGTGACAGCCAATCACACGTAAGTTAGCATTAAACCGGCAACCAATCAGGGAGCGATATTTAGGTTAGAGGCGGGACCTCTAGCAGAAACCGACATTTAACCCTTTCTGTGCCATAATCATTGACTAAATATTACAGGCAGCGGTTGTATTGATAATGACTACACAGTAGCGGCTGGATATTGGTAGGGACGTGTCCCTAGCGTCCCTACCCAATTCTACGCCCTTGCTTCTATGTATTGTTTGCTCCTGAAATTGAATTTAGCAATTATTTCCCATAATATCAATTACTTTTTGACTAATGAGTAAATAACTAACTCTACTTGGAACGCCAGCTTTCCTTCGCCAGACTCAATATATCACCGGTCTACAGAACTGAAGCCCTTTTCTCCACATAGACACAGTGAATAAAGGATTTTAAAACTAGTATTTTGATCATGTAATTGCATGTTTTTGCTACCAAGGTCCATGATTACTTAATTGCATGTTTTTGTTGCCCTGGTCCATGATTACAAAATATATATATATATATATATATATATATATATATATATATATATATATATATATATATATATATATATATATATATAAAATAATCCCCATTTCTGGACTTCCCCGCTTTCCCATCTCCTCTGCCACAGACACCGTAGCCTGTTTTTCCTCATTCTCTTTCAGCATTTCCTCAAGCATCTTGAGGAAAACATCAGTAGAAGAGGACGCAAAATAGAACTACTCCCTTGTGGAGGGGGTCCGGTCCGATGACCATGGATGAAGTACTGGTTGTCCAGAGTCGAGACCCAGGATGGACCGCTCGTCGGGACCCAGGATGGACCGCTCGCCTGTATCGGTTGGGGACATCTCTACGCTGCTGATCCGCCTCCGCTTGACATGGTCTCCTGTGGACGGGACTCTCGCTGCTGTCTTGGATCCGCTTGAACTGAACTCTCGCGGCTGTGTTGGAGCCACTATGGATTGAACTTTCACAGTATCATGTTAGACCCGCTCGACATCCATTGCTTTCGGTCCCCTAGAGGGGGGGGGTTGCCCACATCTGAGGTCCTCTCCAAGGTTTCTCATAGTCAGCATTGTCACTGGCGTCCCACTGGATGTGAATTCTCCCTGCCCACTGGGTGTGAGTTTTCCTTGCCCTTTTGTGGGTTCTTCCGAGGATGTTGTAGTCGTAATGATTTGTGCAGTCCTTTGAGACATTTGTGATTTGGAGCTATATAAATAAACATTGATTGATTGATTGATTGACCTTCATTTTCAATTGTATTTGATTGCCAGGTCCGCTCTTCTTTCCCGTTCTTTCTCCCCTTTTGGGTCCTCCTAATTTTTAGGCTCACATTTTCTTTCATCCAAATTCCGGCCAAAACCTTTCTTCTTTGAAGTCAGAATCATTAAAATGATGGCTGCAAATACACCCCTTCTCGCTTGGTCCGTTCCAACTTGCCAATTTGACTGAAGAGGTCCATAAATGTACTCAGATTTCCATCATTTGGAAATGTATGCAGGCTGACCCCTTCTTTAGTTGTATTGTTAAAACCGGCAACAATGCATCTGGCAGCTTTATTTGACATTTATTTAAAATTCTGCCTGAAAATACCATGATTTCGGATGAATCATCATCGGCGGTCACTCGAAAGGAGTATGACGATCCTCCTAGTAGGGGGTATCCCTCTATGGAGGATACCAGTGCATGACTTTGTTTAACGTGGGGAGACTGGTGCACAAGACAGTCACCACACGATCCTTGACAGATCCGGGTCAGGGTCCAGTGGCATGGAGTCCAAGACGACTGGGGACCCTTTTCTGCTGCAGCCTTCAGCTGCCATCCCTGCCGTTGTGACGCTCCATAGGGTTAGCAATCATCCTCCGCCTGTTCCACCGTTGAGGTCTTGGGTTGTTATTTCCCCATAACTGGGCCCACATGGATGTGGGGTTGCCTTCGTCCATCATCACAGCGGTTGTGGTAGTTCTTACCGCCTGCTCCGCTGTTGAGGTCTTCAACGTATCCCTGGCTAGGGGGAAGTCAGGTACTAGGCCTTTGCCAAAAGCTATCTGGGGTGACAGTAGTAGAGGAGTTAACCTCCTCGTGCTCTAAGACTCCATAGAGGAGCCTCCACAGCCGGATGCACTTTAACTGCTCGGGATGGTCTCCTGCTGGCCCCAGTATGGACTGGACTCTAACTAATATGTTAGATCCACTATGGATTGGACTTTCACAATATCATGTCAGACCCACTCGACGTCCATTGCATCCGGTATCCCCTAGAAGGGGGGAGGGAAATGTTACCCACATTTGCGGTCCTCTCCAAGGTTTCTCATAGTCATTCTCATCAATGTCCCACTGGGTTGGGAGTTTTTCCTTGCCTCTATGTGGGCGCTGAACCGCGGATGTCATTGTGGCTTGTGCAGCCCTTTGGGACACTTGTGATTTAGGGCTATATAAATAAACATTGATTGATTGAACGTCATGCCCTGGATGAAGATGCTACCAAAACACATACTATACAATATGAATTTGCCTGCCAAGTGGGTGTTCCAAAATGTCCTGACATTTGTGAGAAAAAAAAGACAAAAAAACATCCAATTCAGAATTTTGGGAGGAATTTTACCAGAAGACATAATTTTTGGTCCAGAACTACAAAATACGTGCCACTGTTGGCACTTAACCTTTAAGTCTTCCTATCCTATGGTAGTCACCAAAAACATAACAAAGACTAATAAGGAACATTTTCAGGAGGTCTGACACGTACAGTTGACTTTTCCACTAAATATATAAGTAAGACTGCCCACAAAACGGCGCATCCAGAAGCGACTGTCAGAAAGCGGCTTGAAGATGATCTGTAAAACATAATCTATGCAACATTTTGACCAAAAAAACATCATTACATGTTATGTAGACCACAAGGAAGGGTTTTCAATTTAGAAAACAATAATAATTATATGACTCCTTTAGTGCGCTTTATAATCTAATCCAGGGGTCACCAACCTTTTCGAAACCAAGAGCTACTTCTTGGGTACTGATTAATGCCAAGGCCTACCAGTTTGATACACACTTAAATAAATTGCCAGAAATAGCCAATTTGCTCAATTGACCTTTAATAAATAAATCTATTAATATAAGAAAATGGGTATTTCTGTCTGTCATTCCGTCGTACATTTTTTTTCCTTTTACGGAAGGTTTTTTGTAGAGAATAACTGATAAAAAAACACTTCATTGAACGGTTTAAAAGAGGAGAAAACACGAAAAAAATGAAAATTAAATTTTTAAACATAGTTTATCTTCAATTGCGACTCTTTAAAATTCAAAATTCCACCGATAAATTTAAAAGAAAAACTAGCTAATTCGAATCTTTTTGAAAAAAAATTAAAAAATAATTTATGGAACATCATTAGTAATTTTTCCTGATTAAGATTAATTTTAGAATTTTGATGACATTTTTAAATAGGTTAAATTCCAATCTGCACGTTAATAGAATATATAACAAATTGGACCAAGCTATATTTCCAACAAAGACAAATCATTATTTTTTCTAGATTTTCCAGAACAAAAATTTTAAAAGAAATTCAAAAGACTTTGAAATAAAATTTAAATTTAATTCTACAGATTTTCTAGATTTGCCAGAATATTTTTTTTATTTTAATCATAGGTTTGAATCAGTGTGTGAATGTGTGTGTGAATGGGTAAATGTGGAAGTAATGTCAAAGCGCTTTGAGTACCTTGAAGGTAGAAAAGCGCTATAGAAGTACAACCCATTTATCATTTATTTATTTTGAAGAAATATTTCTCAGATATTCTTCGTCGAAAAAACAGAAGCTAAAATGAAAAATGTAATTAAAATGTATTTATTATTCTTTACAATTATTCTTTACTTTTTTCTGCAACATCAAGGTATATATTGAGGCTTACATAGGTCTGGTGATAATGTTCCCCTTTAAGAACATGGATATTATTTTTAGCTGCACTAGTTCTAAAGGAGCACCAGATAAACCTAAAAAGGAGAAATGGTCCTTTTCATCCTTCACTGTGCCAACACTTGATTGTAATTTATGTTTGACCTTCTGCGCTCACACGTGGGATCGACGGTGGTGCCAGTTAAGCTTTCATTGCTGATGATGGCTCAGCGAGGCTTGTTTGTTATTCCCCACTACACGCCCACACTATCACACCTTATTCCACTCACCCTGCAGGACATCGATATTCCCATGACCGCTGGAAACACCCCGCAGGCCGGGCCAGACCGGCGCACCTTTGCATAATCGATACGTTGGGGGTGGGGAATTGAGAGGGGGGGGTCATGGGTGGGGATGTGAGTGGGAGCACCGCCCACCTGAGTGGAGGAGGAGGCCGATTGGGAATCGATTGCTCGGAGGCTGAAAAAGGACGGCAGACAAGGACATCTTAGACGCTACAAACCGTTTGTGTTGTATCGGTTTCTTCCTGTCTCTTTACCTTTGAGCGTACAGTAGTCACATGACCACATTCTGCAAGTGCAGGACTTGGCTGGGGGTCTCCCCTCATATCTTGACCCATGTTGACCTCACACTGACCTCACTATTCTGCTCCATCACTGCAACATTCTGCCTTGCTGGACTATTTGGAGTCAGTACTTTACTTTCACTTACTCCTACAGCTGTTACTATATGCTACATATGTTTATTTTGTTAAATTCTATGGAAAAATATTCATTTCTTATTTTCTTCTGTGTTGTGCGCCTTTGTAAAGTCACGTTGCCTGTAAACTAAACAAAATGGATGCAAATCCAACCTTTTGTTGTCTTTTTGTTGTCTTTTTTTCCAAATAAGAATCAATAAGAGAACTAATAAAGAACCGAATGATTAAGCAGAATCGAAAGGGGAATCAAAACCGGAAAATTTGATCAAAAACTATCCCTAAGTGTAATGTAGTGTTATAGCCTACTGTCGTGTAACAGTATAGTGTAATAGTGTACTGTCGTGTAACAGTATAGTGTAATAGTTTACTGTCGTGTAACAGTATAGTGTAATAGTTTACAGTCGTGTAACAGTATAGTGTAATAGTTTACAGTCGTGTAACAGTATAGTGTAATAGTGTAGTGTTGTGCAATTGTGCAGTGTAATGTAGTGCAGTGTAATAATGTAGTTAACAGTATTGTGTAAAAGTGTCGGGTTGTGTAGTATAATGTAGTGTAGCGTAATAGTGTAGCCTAATAGTATAATCAAGTGTAATGTAGTGTAGTGTAATATTTAGATAGATAGATAGATAGATAGATAGATAGATAGATAGATAGATAGATAGATAGATAGATAGATAGATAGATAGATAGATAGATAGATAGATAGATAGATAGATAGATAGATAGATGGATAGATAAATAGATAGAGAGATGGATGGATGGACGGACGGACGGACGGACGGACCGACCGACCGACCGACCGACCGACCGACCGACCGACCGACCGACCGACAGACAGACAGACACACAGACAGACAGACAGATAGACAGATAGATAGATAGATAGATAGATAGATAGATAGATAGATAGATAGATAGATAGATAGATAGATAGATAGATAGATAGATAGATAGATAGATAGATAGATAGATAGATAGATGGATAGTACTTTATTGATTCCTTCAGGAGAGTGCCTTCAGGAAAATTTTAATAGTGTTTTATAATGGTGTTTTGTAATATAGTGTAGTGTAATAGTCTAATTGTGCAGTGTAATGTAGTGTAACAGTGTTGTGTAATGTAGTGTCGTGTAACAGTGTAGTGTGATGTTTTGTTGTGTAACAGAATCAGAATCCGAATCAGAATCAGAAAAGTTTTTATTGCCATTGTTTGAGAACGGGTTCACAAACTAGAATTTTACCTGGCGCAATCGTGCAACATAAAAGACACATAACACAGAATAGAATAACGAGCTGTAACTGATGTGACAGTGTAGTGTAATGTAATGTTGTGTAACAGTGTAGTGTAATGTAATGTTGTGTAACAGTGTAGTGTAATGTAATGTTGTGTAACAGTGTAGTGTAATGTAGTGTTGTGCAACAGTATAGTGCAATGTAGTGTATTGTATAGTATAGTATAAAATAAGGTGGTGTAACAGTGTTGTGTAATGTAGTGTAATGGAGTGTTGTGTAAAAGTGTAGTGTATTGTACAGTGTAGTGCAATGTAGTGTTATACAACAGTATAGTGCAATGTAGTGTTGTGTAACAGTGTAGTGTTGTGTAACAGTGTAGTGTTGTGTAAAAGTGTAATGTAATGTAGTGTTGTGTAACAGTGCAGTGTAAAGTAGTGTTGTGCAACAGTACAGTGTAATGTAGTGTATTGTATAGTGTAGTGTAACGTAATGTAGTGTTGTTGGGGGGTGGGGGGCGTGGTCGGTGGGGGGGCAGAGGCGTGGTTGGGGGCGTGGTTAAGAGGGGAGGAGTATATTTACAGCTACAATTCACCAACTCGAGTATTTCATATATATTTCATATATATATATATATATATATATGAGATACTTGACTTTCAGTGAATTATAGCTATATATATTTATTTTATTATATATATAAATAAAAGAAATAGTTGAATTTCAGAGGGCACCTATCAAATACACAGTAATAAAAACAGAGTTGTTCTACTAACCGTACTGTGCGTGTTGGTTACTAAAAAACAACAACAACACTTACCTTTCACTATTTGAGTAACCTTTGTTCTGCCATTTGCGTACTGGCAAGCAATCTCCAAATCCGGGAACATATCCTTCCCGGATTTGTTGTAGACATCCGCAAAGGAGAACGGAATGTTGCTTCCAGCTATCAGCATCGCCATCTTTGTCTCAGCATAAGTTACACCATCGGGTCTCCATTTTGCGAAGTGGCCCATAATACTGGGTTGTGAACGATGCTGCGCTGCGGACGCTTTGTGCTTCGCTGACTGTTCATGACTGAGTATATCCGTTCGGTCACCGTGTTCAATGGAGAAGTGTGTTCTACAAAATTTACAGGCAACACACCCCTTCGCCTTCGAACTCTCCTGGATGAACTGAAATTCTTGTTTCCAATCATTTTGGAACTTGCAAGCGTATTTCTTCATTTTGCTAGTCGACGGCTGTAACTTCCTCGTTCTTCTTCTTCGTGCCCTTGTGTGTGCAGTTTTTTATTAAAATCCGTTGTAACGTGATTGGGCAGGCAAGCTGTTTATATAGTGGGAAAGCGGACGTGACAACAGGCTGTCTCCACTCAGGTCCGCATGGAGCTGGAGGGGGCGTGGCCTCCAGCTCCAGCTGAATTTTGGGAGATTTTCGGGAGAAAATTTCTTCTGGGAGGTTTTCGGGAGAGGTGCTGAATTTCGGGAGTCTCCCAGAAAATCCGGGAGGGTTGGCAAGTGTGGTGTAACGTAGTGTTGTGTAACAGTGTAGTGTAACGTAGTGTGAGTAGATCATTACTTGTCCACCACAAGAGAGCCAGAAGTGACCTTTTTAAAGGCTCTCCCTGCCTTCATATTCCATGTGATGTGTTGGAGTCCAGCAGGTGGCCATCATTTATAGGGTGCTGCCCTTCACTGGCCCCATGAAAAGTCTGCACACCTGGGACTTGATTGACACGCAGTGTAAGGGACTGCGGGTCCCTGAGAGGCAGATGCAGGAGAAGATGACTGCATGCTGCTTTGCTTTGGGTGAGCTCTCCATTACGCTTCCTCCTCTTCCTCCTCCTGCTTGTTGACGGGGGGAAGAGGAAGGGGGGGAGGGGGGGGTGCTTCCCGGAGGGCGAGAGGGAGTTTCAAAGTGAAGACATGACGGATAAGCAGTCCTGCTGAGGGACTTAATCCTGCTTTACGCCTCTCAGGCACACAACACTTGAAATTCTTCAGCCTGGCCAGGGGCCAAAAAACGCTTCTTTATTTATTTTTGTTTTTGCAGCAAAAGCACAAACACTTTTTGTTGCATTGACCACATGATTTATTTTAGTGGTCTAGATTAGGAAGTAGATCTAGCTTCGATTATCACTAAAACTGCAATTCACAGAATGTCTTCTTCCTGCCCAGATGTTTTATACCACCTTTTACTATTGCAACCTGCAGGACTAGAGTAAAATACCAGGCGCTGCATTTCATCTTGTTTTCTGCACTTGTAACAAGAGCATTACGCCTTTATAACAGGATTCACTGATTTCTTCCCTGCACTAATTCAGACCTCAGATTATTTGCATGTGCCATCACTTTATTACACAACAATGCATGTCTGCGACTTTCTACTCTGCAAGAATGTATCACAGTTGGTGTGTGTCCAGACTGCGGGATGCAGAGACGGCAGGCAAGTGCGGGAGAGGAGCCATTCCATTACTCAAACGCAGGTAACACACACAAAACTGATGTGCAGCAGGGACGTGCACAAAGAAGCGCTGAGTAAGCAAAAGCAAACGATCCAGCCCTGTCCATAGGCTGGCATAAGAAGCATCCTGACTTCCAATTAGTTGTTATTTACAATTAAGTCAACATCATCGTTCTTATTATTGTCACTGCTACTCATATTACTTTTATTTATACAAAAACCACCAAATAAATTGTTATTGTTGTTTATACTATAGCCGTCACAGTTGTTTAAAGATACTTGCTTCTAGGTATTATTTTTAAAAATGCCTTTTTAATCAGGTTTTTTACTGATCTTGCTAAACACGCCATGATGTAATTTGTTATTGTCAAAAGTGAAGAATAGAATAGAATGGCGTTTTATTTGTTAATATTGCAGTGAACAGGGTCAAAGAACAACGAAATTGGAGCAGATTCCTCCAAGGTGCATACACAATAACTTACTAATATAAATAGTAAAAAAAGAAGATATGTGTATACAGGTGCTGTTTATATTATTAGAATATCATGAATAGTTTATTTATTTCCTTAATTCCATTTAGAAAGTCAAACTTGTAGAATGTATACATTCATTCCAAACAGCCTGATACATTTTAAGTGTTTTTTGCCAAGAAGGAGATGATTATAGCTGACAACCAATGAAAACCCTAAATTCAACATCTCAGAAAATTAGAATATGGTGAAAAGGTCAGATATTGAAGACAGCTGGTGCCACACTCTAATTAGCTAACTAACTCAAAACACCTGGAAAAGCCTTTAAATGGTCTCTCGTTTTGATTCTGTATGACACACAATCATGGGGAAGACTGCTGACTTGACAACTGTCCAAAAGATGACCATTGATACTTTAAAGAAGGAGGGCAAGACAAAAAAAGGTAATTGCCAAAGAAGTTGGATGTTCCCAGAGCACTGTGTCCAAGCACATTAATAGAGAGGCGAAGGGAAGACAAAGATGTGGTAGAAAAAAGTGTACAAGCAAGAGGGATAACCGCGCCCTGGAGAGGATTGTCAAAAAAAAAACGATTCGAAAATGTGGGGGAGATCCACAAAGAGTGGACTGCAGCTGGAGTTAGTGCTTCAAGAACCACCACGCACCGACATATGCAAGATATGGGCTTCAGCTGTCGCATTCCTTGTGTAAAGCCACTCTTGAATGAGAGACAACGTCAAAAGCTCAAGACAAAAAAAGACTGGACTGCTGCTGAGTGGTCCAAAGTTATGTTTTCAGATGAAAGTACATTTTGTATCTCCTTTAGAAATCAAGGTCCCAGAGTCTGGAGGAAGACAGGAGAGGCACAGAATCCATGTTGCCTGAAGTCCGGTGTCAAATTTCCACAATCGGTAATGGTCTGGGGTGCCATGTCATCTGCTGGTGTTGGTCCACTGTGTTTCCTGAGGTTTAGGGTCAATGCAGCAGTCTACCAGGAAGTTTTAGAACACTTTATGCTGCCTGCCGCGGACCAATTTTATGGAGGTGAAGATTTCATTTTCCAACATAACTTGGCACCTGCACACAGTGCCAAATCTACCAGTACCTGGTTTAAGGAGCATGGTATCCCTCTTCTTGATTGGCCTGCAAACTCACCTGACCTTAACCCCATAGAAAATCTATGGGGCATTTTGAAGCGGAAGATGCGAGATACCAGACCCAACAATGCTGAAGAGCTGAAGGCCACTATTAAAGCAACCTGGGCTCTCATAACACCTGAGGAGTGCAACAGACTGGTGGACTCCATGCCACGCCGTATTGCTGCAGCAATTCAGGCAAAAGGAGCTGCAACTAAGTATTGATTGCGGTACATGCTGAAACTTTCCATGTTCATACTTTTCAGTTGGCCCACATTTCAAAAAAATATTTTTTGGTACTAGTCATAACTAATATTCTAATTTTCTGAGATTCCGAATTTGGGATTTTCAGTAATTGTCAGTACTAATCATCAAAATTTAAAGAAATAAACATTTCAAATATATCACTATGTGTGTAATGAATAGATATAATATGTAAGTTTCACGTTCGGAATTTAATTACTGAAATAAATCAACTTTTTCATGACATTCTAATAATATGAACAGCACCTGTATATACACACACATGCATAAATACATACATATGCATATATATACATATAACATTATTGCACATTACAGTCTGAAAAGTGCTGTTGTACTGAAACATTTCTCATACACAATAATTTAGTAATTTGAATAGTAAAAATAAAAAGACAAAAAAGAAGAGATGTATATATATATATATATATATATATATATATATATGTGTGTATATATATACATACATTGGGGCAAAAAAGTATTTAGTCAGCCACCAATGTGCAAGTTCTCCCACTTAAAATGATGACAGAGGTCTGTAATTTTCATCATAGGTACACTTCAACTGTGAGAGACAGAATGTAAAAAAAAACCTAGGAATTCACATTGTAGGAATTCTAAAGAATTTATTTGTAAATTATAGTGGAAAATAAGTATTTGGTCAACCATTCAAAGCTCTCACAGATGGAAGGAGGTTTTGGCTCAAAATCTCACGATACATGGCCCCATTCATTCTTTCCTTAACACGGATCAATCGTCCTGTCCCCTTAGCAGAAAAACAGCCCCCAAGCATGATGTTTCTACCCCCATGCTTCACAGTAGGTGTGGTGTTCTTGGGATGCAACTCAGTATTCGTCTTCCTCCAAACACGACGAGTTGAGTTTATACCAAAAAGTTCTATTTTGGTTTCATCTGACCACATGACATTCTCCCAATCCTCTGCTGTATCATCCATGTATCCATTTTGGTATAAACCCCTGACCTACACTCTTCAATATATACTCCGCCCTATCGTTACACCCCCTGCCCCCTCCCTCGGTGCTGTGCCAGCTGTGGGTACTTTGACTCCTATCCTGGGTAACATGATCCGACTATGGTGACACTCACAGCAGGCGAGCATCTGCTGTGGGACGACTGTGCCCCGCTCACATGCTGTTTATGTGGGATGAGCTTCCAATGTGTGTGTGTGTGTGTGTGTGTGTGTGTGTGTGTCATAACTTGCTGACACTAACGACTATCCCAATCAATACTTGCTTGATTGGTCGTGCTCCCTCTCTGGTTAGATGAAGTTTTTAGCCAATTGCATTGCAGAGAACTGCTTCTCAGCATGTTCTAGAAGCCAGAAGAGTCCTGCTGTGTCATTGCTGGATTAGAGCCATGGGCCTCCTCGGTTTTCTGCGAGGCTGGCTCTATTTGGCACCTGTCGCTGGCCGCCGCTTGAACCCCCCGATCATAGCCCGCCTCCCTGCAAATCTGGCCCATCTGAAACAACACTGGCAACACTTGCTCCTCGGGCCACTGCAGCCTCCCATCTGCCGCGCTGGCAGCGCACATGCATGGAGATTATCTGCTTAATCCCACTGCTCAAAAACCAGGGCGCCTCCACATGCACGCACACGACCATCCCGTCATCTTTAACTGGACGGAGGTCAGATGGCGATCACGGGGCTCCCGAGAGAGGCTGGAAACATGACCTCCCCAGGACTCGCTTTAGCGGGGTGGATTATAAAAGTTGGTCCAGCCCAAGCGAGCCTAATGGAAATATAAAATAAAACCCACAAAAGACTTTTGCTCTACCCACAATGCCACAGCTGCCAGAGGACATAACGCATTAGGACAGGCGAAGCTTCCAGCAAGGAGGTGGCAGGAAAACTGGACTGTTTTTTTTTTCTTCTGTGCACACTGAAAAAGACTTGAGATTAATTATTAAGCAGGTTTTTCGCTGTCCCTGCAGTGAACGCAACATCTGCCATTTTTTTTAAGCCACTCACAGGAAATCATCTCACAAACACATTACAGTTTCATGGAACTCCAAAAAAAAACAACTTGATTGGCCGAAAAGCTACAGTGGATTTTGAGGCCATGTGTACATTTTGCTGGATCCTTAAACATATAATTATTCAGCCTAATCCCTGTTTCAGCCACACTAAACCAGCGTTCAAGGTTCCCCTCCTTGGATAATTTTTTTACACGTATAAGTGCGGCGGGGCTTCACGGTGGCAGAGGGGTTAGTGCGTCTGCCTCACAATACGAAGGTCCTGCAGTCCTGGGTTCAAATCCCTGGTTCGGGATCTTTCTGTGTGGAGTTTGCATGTTCTCCCCGTGAATGCGTGGGTTCCCTCCGGGTACTCCGGCTTCCTCCCACCTCCAAAGACATGCACCTGGGGATAGGTTGATTGGCAACACTAAATTGGCCCTAGTGTGTGAATGTTGTCTGTCTATCTGTGTTGGCCCTGCGATAAGGTAGCGACTTGTCCAGGGTGTACCCCGCCTTCCGCCCGATTGTAGCTGAGATAGGCGCCAGCGCCCCCCGCGACCCCAAAAGGGAATAAGCGGTAGAAAGTGGACGGATGGATAAGTGCGGCGTGTATTTCTTGGATCGTTGGCTCTTAGCTTTTGATCGTTTACAAACTGAGTTCGGAGAGGAAGTGACGTCAGAAAGAACGCGCCACAGCCAGCTTCATAACAACCTGTTTTCACTCAGAGCTAACCACTGGAAATCTGGAGGCGAGTCATCCAGACATGCCCTTGTTTCTCCTTCTTTGACATGTACAGACGCTTGTGGAAATCACACATGAATACCTTAAGAGAAAGCGATTGCAGCTATTTCAGATACAACTTTTCTCAAATGGCAAGAGAACTTTCGTTAGCTGTGACTATACTTAGCGAAAAATTTTGTCCATTTGTCGAAGGAGAGACAACGAGAATGCGGGTTCCAGTGGATTTGATAAAAAAAGTAGCGTGTGCTTTGTTTTTACCTGGCCGACGAGGGAAGATTACGAAAAACATCGAATGCATTTGGACTGGCAAAGCAGACTGTATCAGTTATTGTCCGTCATGTATGTCGCGGACTCAACGTCTAGGTCCAGAGTATGTATCCATCCATTTTCTACCGCTTATTCCCTTTTGGGGTGTCGGGGGGCGCTGGCGCCTATCTCAGCTACAATCGGGCGGATGGCGGGGTACACCCTGGACAAGTCGCCACCTCATCGCAGGGCCAACACAGATAGACAGACAACATTCACACTCACATTCACACACTAGGGCCAAATTAGTGTTGCCAATCAACCTATCCCCAGGTGCATGTCTTTGGAGGTGGGAGGAAGCCGGAGTACCCGGAGGGAACCCACGCATTCACGGAGAGAACATGCAAACTCCACACAGAAAGATCCCTAGCCTGGATTTGAACCCAGGACTCCAGGAACTTCGTATTGTGAGGCAGACGCACTAACCCCTCTGCCACCGTGAAGCCCATAGAGTATATAAAGTCATCAAAAACGAATGGACAATAAAGGTGAAAGCAAAAGAGTGAGGAGTGTCCTGACCAAGATCTCTTTAGCCCTAGTTTGATTGATGTAAAATGTTCTTTATCACATTGTTTACTTACACATGTCAATTAAAGATTTTATTAATTCATGATGTCTCAGGTGTGATTCACTACAATAGAGTCCCACAGCACACTGGATTCCAGTTAATTAAAATACCACAACACTGGATATTGTTCAGATAAGTTAAATTTAAGAACTTGCACACAAAACAACTCTGGAGGCATTTTCCGCGCGTGCGTATTAGGCCGAGTTGCGATGGCTGACAGAGGGGGTCTTGAACGACCATTGTGGGTGTGTGTGTATGTGTGTGTTTGTGTGTGTGTGGACAAGGATAAGGTTAGGTGGGATTTACCCTGTATAACCTTCGTGTAGAAGGGGCCTAAACGTACTCTATTTTGACCCACGTTTATCCTGTTTTTACTTAAAAGGCCCCTCCTATACTGACAAATTTGGCACTTGTTTCATAGTCCTGGATGTCACCAGGGAAAATGATCCCCAAAATAGACACAGAAGTTATTTAGGCCTGTTTTCTAAGGAGTTTCAGCAGATTTTGGAATGACAACTTATAGCTCCAAAATGTGGGCGTTCCTGCATCAACATGCTCGACGTCAGCTACATAAGTCTGGAGGCAATTTCATATTGGGTTTTATGGGTTTTGGTAGCATCTTCATCCCGAGTCATGTTATTTTCATGCAGCCCGACAAGTGTATTTTAAATCATTCTGACTTTGAAGAATAAGGGTTTGGTCGGAATTTCGCATGGAAGAAATGGAAAAGACTCAAACCAAATATGATCCAGAAAATCAGGAGCCCCCTTGAGGGAAGAAAGGCCAGCTAAAAAATGGAGAAAGAAGAGGTTAAACTCAAAAACAAAACAAAAAACAAAAGCAAGCTGCAAGTTTTCTATTTTGCATCCTCTTCTACTGATGTTTTCCTCAAGAAGCTTGAGGAAGTGCTGAAAAAGCATGAGGAGGAAGAGATGGAAGATCAGAAAAGTTTATTTTATATTTCTTTTTTGCTCATAATATTAAGAAAACAATATGAATTACTTTAATTCTCCTGAAGGAACTCTCCTGAAGGAATCAATAAAGTATCATCCATCCATCCATTCATCCATCCATCCGTCCGTCCATCCATCCATCCATCCATCCATCCATCCATCCATCCATCCATCATCCATCCGTATAGCTCGGTTGGTAGAGTGGCCGTGCCAGCAACTTGAGGGTTCTAGGTCCGATTCCCGCTTCCGCCGTCGTAGTCACTGCCGTTGTGTCCTTGGACAAGACACTTTACACACCTGCTCCCGGCGCCACCCACACTGGTTTAAATGTAACTTAGATATTGAGTTTCACCATGTAAAAGCGCTTTGAGTCACTAGAGAAAAGCGCTATTTAAATATAATTCACTTCACTATCTATCTATCTATCTATCTATCTATCTATCTATGTATCTATTTATCTATCTATCTATCCATCCATCCATCCATCCATCCATCCATCCATCCATCCATCCATCCATCCATTCATCTATCTATCTATCTATCTATCTATCTATCTATCTATCTATCTATCTATCTATCTATCTATCTATCTATCTATCTATCTATCTATCTATCTATCTATCTATCTATCTATCTATCTATTTATCTATCTATCTTTCCATCATCTATCTATCTATCTATCTATCTATCTATCTATCTATCTATCTATCTATCTATCTATCTATCTATCTATCTATCTATCTATCTATCTTTCATGGACCAAAGCAACAAAAACATGCAATTAAGTGATCAAAATACTAGTTTTAGATGCCTTTATCCACACTCTCTGTGTGGGGAAATGGGCTCCAGTTCAGTAGATGATGTCACACCAGAGTGTCTGGCGATAGAAAAGTGGCGTTCCAAGTAGAGTGTTGCGATCCGCTGCTCGGATCTAAACATATTATTATTTTTTTCCATTCTTGTATACCTCTCCGTCAAGTGACTGTTTATTTCCTGTTTAGCCTGTCACCATGGTAACTCATCAGTCCACCTGCTACTACCGGTCCACACACACCTGTTTTGTCTAATCACCCTCCTATTTAAGTCAGCCTCTTTGTTCATTTCTTTCTGGGTTCATAATTTGTTCATCCTTAACGGTACGTCTGCTTTGCGCTTTTGCTTACATGCAATTTCTGTATTTTTCTCGCGAGCTCTCACGCTGCGCAATTTTATTCATTCTTAGCTCTCATGCTAAATGGTTTGTTTTCCCCTTTGTGTGCCTATGTGCCAGTTTAGTTTACTATTTGTTTATCCTAGCTTTCATGGTAGCGTCTTTTGTTTGCCTTTTCTTAGCTTCAGTATTTTTGTTCTCTAGCACCTTTTGTTATTCAAATAAATAGTTAAACCTTACCTTTGCTGTGTTCAATTTCGACGCATCCTCGAGGGAATCGAACCCGGCACCACGATGCCGAACAGGCGTAACATAGAGTTAGTTATCTACTCATTACTCAAACACTAATTGATATAATGGACGTCGAGTGGATTTTGCATAATATTGAGAGAGAAAAGGAACGGCAGATCAACTGGACTAAAAGGGGGGAGGGGGGGTCTATTTAAAGGCTAGAGTATACAAATAAGTTTTAAGATGGGACTTAAATGCTTCTAAACACTTGACCAATAAAGCAGCTATCAATTAGCCTTCTGCCACTTTTCGCCACTATCATTGATAAAAATGTGTAAAAAAAGGAAGTAAATGTAATTTAGAAAAAAGGGCTGAAGTTGATGTTATAGCACTAACTAATGTACATGTTCTTCTTTTCCTGTACCCTATTCGGCTTCTTGACCATAGATGTGTTTTTTATATTCTTTTCTACCCAGCCATTCATTTAAAATTCAAACATATATACAATTATGTTTGTTGTTCGCCGGTCAAATTTTGTGACTTTTTTAATGCATCTGATTGCAGACGACCATTATGAAACACCGACACAGTATCAGTTCAGTCAATAGTGTGCCACACACTCATTTGCCCATCACTAATGTTAAATGTTCAAAAACAATCAATCAAATGCATTGGCTTGTTCCTATGTTAAATGTCCTCATTAAATGAATACAAAACAAATATTTTCCAACTACATTTATTTAAAAAAAAACATAGAACAAAACACAAAAACAACAACCAGTGTCTCCCCCAGCGGGACGAGACGGCGACATGTTTAAAAGCATACAAACCAACAAACTGTCATCTAGCAGCATCCAAATGTTGGAATCTCCAAAAATCCTCATTTATATATTTAAATATATAGGTTGTTTTTTTTAGGCCCTGCCAAGCTACACACTTTACAACATCCACAGAGCTTTATCCCTCCTTAGTGCAGGAAAAAAAAAGAAAACAAATACCCTTAATAAAATAAACAACTTTAGGTTAAATAAGCTTAAATAACAGTGTTAAATACAAGACACTTCTGTGGCCGATATGTACACAAATAAACACATTTGGCATTGTAATTGTGGTTCGTTCACTGGCGCTTTTGCTCGAATGGTCTGGAAAACCCACTGCATAAGAACACATTTTGCTGTGAGAAACTACTCAAACACACAGGCACACTTTTCTATCAGTGAGCCACAGACAAGGCGTGTGTTTAAAAAAAAAAAAAGCCGAGAGAGACAGCATCCAATTTACAGCCAAGAGTTTTAGGCACAATCTCCTGCTTTCTCTCTCTTTGTATTTTTTTTTTAACCTTTCCCAACACAGTTTAGAAACTACAACTCGTTATTATTGCTAGGACAGCGTGACAGTGAATGGAGACTACCGACAATCGTGTGCGGGGGGGGGGGGGGAAAGCACCTTTGAACGTCACAACTGCTGCTTTATGTGACGCTTCATCGCAACACTTGAAAGAAAGCAAAAGTGGCATAAAAGTCAAAAGAAAAATTACTTCTCAAGTTGAGCTACATTCATTAATCCTCCCGTTGGACCCCCTCTTGGTTCAGAGAGCGTGGAGCACCACATTCCTGCTGTGAGCGTGAAAGAGTGTGATACAGTACAGTCGCAGGTACAGTAGTTGGACGTATGTGAGGGAGGTTCCATGTTGACTACAGCAAATGAGCTTTACATTCCAATACTGCAAGATGACCCTCTGGAAGAATTCCTCCCCTGTGCTGGAGATGAGGGAATATCCCAGAAGGCGTCTCGGTTGGCGTGATGGAGAAACTTTTGAGTTTACTGCTCTGCTCGGTCTCCACGCGCAAAAATGCTTTCCATAGTCTTCTTGTGGAGGCTCAGGGCTTCTTGTCGATGCTGTGAAAGAACCACTCAGTGAACTTCCTGAGCTGGGCCGCCGCCGTCTGGCTCTCCTCCTGCAGACGCATGTTGTCCTGCCTCAGGTGCTGCACCTCCTCTTGCAGCATCGCCTTGTCCTCCTTCTCCTGAACACAGAAAACAGCAGCTTTCAGGCTCCGACCTTTGTCAGTCTGGAAGCAATGAAACGTGATTTCCTTTTCATTTTTTTTCATGTATGCATTTATTTCAGGCAATGACATAAAAAAAAGTACAAGGTAGACAACACGTAATAACATAAATTACAATTGTGATCAAAATTATTCAACCCCCCACACAATGATGGTGTTTTAGCAAGTTGGACATTTATTCCGTATTTTGTTTATAGTCATATCAAATAAAGATGCATTAAATAGACAAATGCAACTTGAATTACAAAATTATATTTTGCAACATACCAAACAGTGTCATTTCTCTTAATATCTCATTGACAAACTTATTCAACCCCTTGAAGATCATAACTCTTAAGAACAGAATTTGAATAAGGTCTTTTCTATCAGGTGTTGAAAACACCTGTAGATGTGATTAGAACCATAACGAGCAACAATTAAACTGATTGAAAAAGACTGTGACGCTCAGCTTCTTGTAGATGGTCAATAGTGTATTTGCAATATGGTGAAGTCCAGGGAGTGGTCAAAGAAGTCAAGAGAGGAGGTCATTTCTCTTTATAAGAAAGGATATGGATATAAGAAAATAGCAAAGACATTACACATTCCAAGAGACACAGTTGGGAGCATAATTCGCAAGTTTAAAGCTAAAGGCACAGTGGAAACACTACACTATGAAGGGCTGGAAGACTCTGGAGTGGCCTTCACAGTCGCCAGAACTAAATCCTATAGAAAACCTGTGGTGGGACTTGAAGAAGGCAGTTGCAGCACGCAAGCCCAAGAATATGAATGAACTGGAGGCCTTTGCCCAAGAGGAATGGGCTAAAATACCTGTAGATCGTTGCAAGAAGCTTGTGTCCGGTTATGTATCACGTTTGAAGGATGTAATTACTGCCAAAGGGTGTTCTACTAAGTACTAAAGATGCATGTAACTAGGGGGTTGAATAATTTTGTCAATGAGATATTAAGAAAAATGGCCTTTTTTGGTATTTTGTAAAATACAGTGTTACAATTTAAGTTGCATTAGTCTATTTGACACATCTTTATTTGATATGACTATAAACAAAATACGGAATAAATGTCCAACTTGCTAAAACCCCAAAATTGTGTGGGGGTTGAATAATTTTGATCACAACTGTAATTTAATGCAAAAACTAATGTACATCAGCAGCTGTTAGAAGATTGTAGTGAATCACACCTTAGCCATCATACATGAATCATATCTTTAATGGATGTACCAAAGTAAACAATGTGATTAATTACATTTTACAACAATTAATCTAGGGATCTAGATATCTGGTCAAGACACTGTACTTGCAGGCTGAAATTGGCGGTTGTACTTAACGGCCGCAACCACTTCATGGCTTCACAATAGTTATGGAGTACAAAACGAAACGTCGAGTAATCGCTCAACATATGTCGCGGTCAATAACTGATAGTCGTCATGTTCTGTGGTCACGTTCTCTTTGGTTTTGGACTCATTGTGCACTTTTGTTTGTTTTGTCACCATGACAACTCATTAGTTTCACCTGTTATGTGTTCACGACTCACGCACCTGTTAATCACTGCACCACTATTTAAGCCTGTAGTTGCCAGGCAGTCAGCCTGGCGACATCACCCTCTACACATCCTTGATACTCACTTCTTGCAATAGATTCATGCTTTTCATGTCACAGTAAGTGTTTTTGTTGTTCATAGTTCTGCCGTTGTAAATGGGTTGTACTTGTATAGCGCTTTTCTACCTTCAAGGTACTAAAAGCGCTTTGGCACTACTTCCACATTTACCAATTCACACACACACATTCACACACTGATGGAGGGAGCTGCAATACAAGACGCTAATTAGCACCCATCAGGAACAAGGGTGAAGTGTCTTGCTCAGGACACAACGGACGTGACGAGGTTGGTACTAGGTGGGGATTGAACCAGGGACCCTCGGGTTGCGCACAGCCACTCCTCCACTGCGCCACGCCGTCGTGCCAGTTTTTGTTTTGAGAGCCCAGTTTTGAACCTCTGCTGAGAGCGCCTTTTGGTTGTTCCTTTTTTTGAGTTGATAATAAAAGATGTCATTACCTTCACGCCATGTCCGGTCCAGTCAATTTGCACCACGGGAAAACAAACCACACTAAAGACCTCGTTATGACAATAGTCTGCTTTGCCAGTCCAAATATTCATATTGTCTACTGCTCACTAGTGTTACCATATCTGAGTTACTGTGTAGAAATATGGGGAAATAATTACAAAAGTACACTTCATTCACTAACGATGTTACAAAAAAGATCAGTTAGAATAATACATAATGTTGGATATAGAGAACATACAAATCCTTTATTTATTGATTCAAAGATACTGAAATTCCATAACATAGTGAATTTGCAAACAGCTAAAATTATACACAAAGCAAACTATAATCTGCTACCAAAGAATATAATACACTTTTCAAAAAGAGGAGAAATCTAATCTTGGAGAAAAATGTAATTTAAAACATTTGCACACACGTACAACACTTAAGACCTTCAGCATATCAGTATGTGGAATTAAATTATAGAATGGATTAAGCAAAGTAATCAAACAATGTACTAATATGATCCACTTCAAGAAACTCTTCAAACCTAAAGTGTTTACAAAGTACAAAGAAGAAAAACCATGATAAACATTCTGAATTTATTTTATCCATTCAATCTTTCTGTGTCTAATTAATCATAGTCATCTCATCATATGAAATGTAATTTACTTCACCAATTATTAATTTTTATTGTGATTACTTAAGGAGTATATTGTGAATAAATAGAGAACTGGAAGTGAACAAACGTTTCAGCAACTGTTATGTAAAAGAAAAGAGGTAAGATTAAATAAACTCTGCTTCTTTCTACTCCTTTTCCAACATGTTAAAAAGAGAAAGAGGAAATTGTGATGTACCATGTTGTATGTTTGCATGTTCGATATAAACTCAAACTCAAAGTCAAAGTCAAACTCAAAAAGCATTCGCTGTTTTCCGTAATCTTCTCTCGTCCACAGGAGCCCGCATTCTTGTTGTCTCCCCTTCGACAAATGGACAAAGTTTTTCGCTAAGTAGAATCACAGCTGACCTGGACATTCGAAAGTTCTCATGCCGTTCCTCTGACACAACACACTGGCTGCCGTTCTTCCAGGCCTTATCCAAAACCGTCGCTCAACTTTGCTATGTTGCCGTCTGAGATGTGTTGTTACCCAAATAGCTGCAATCGCCTGTTTTCTTCTCTTAAGGCAGGGGTCGGGAACATTTTTGGCTGAGAGAGCCATGAAAGCCAAATATTTTATTATGTATTTCCGTGAGAGCCATATCATATTTTTTAACACTGAATACAACTAAATGTTTGCATTTTTAAGTAAGACCAATCATTTTAAGAGTATGATAAGTATCTTTTTTCTTTTTAATAACATTGTTTTTCTGACGCTTACCAATAATGAATGAAATAGTTCTTACCATCAATGCGACTTCATAAAAAAGGTATGGCAGAAAACGGATGGCTGGATTAAAATGAATGACAACGTTTTATATTTTGAACGTTATTTTTAACACTGATTACTAGCGGAATTATTGATAACTTATCGCTGTGTTTTTCAACCACTGTGCCGCAGCACACTAGTGTGCCATGAGATACAGTCTGGTGTGTCGTGGGAGATTATGTAATTTCACCTAATTGGGTTAAAAATATTTTTTGCAAACCAGTAATTAGAATACGCAAATGTGCTGTTGTTGAGTGTCTGTGCTGGTTAGAGCTCGGCAGAGTAGCCGTGTAATACTCTTCCATATCAGTAAGTGGCAGCAGGTAGCTAATTACTTTGTAGATGTCGGAAACATGGTTTGTCGTGAACAGCAACAAACCATGCAGCAGGCAGCATTTAGGTAAAACGGTATCCAACACTTAAACAAAAAATAAACCAAAGGCAAGTGCCGCTAAGTGCCACTAAGAAAAGGTATTGAAGCAAAACAAAACTAAAACTGAACTGGCTGCAAAGTAAACAAAAACAGAATGCTGGACGACAGCAAAGACTTGCAGAGTGGAGCAGACGCCGTTCACAAAGTACGTCCGTACATGGCACGACAATCAACAACGTCCCCACAAAGAAGGATAGCGTCTGCACAACTTAAATAGTCTTGATTGCGAAAACAAAGCAGGTGCGGGTAATAGCATTCAAGGAAGACATGAAACTGCTGCAGGAAAATACCAACAAGAGGAAAAGCCACCAAAAAAGGAGCGCAAAATGCACAGGAAAACACCAAAAAACTCAAAATAAGTTATGGCGTGATGAGACAGGTCGTGACTCTACACCTACATTGAGACAAGAGCTATTGCGAGAACGACTTTTTATTGTCAATATCGGCTACTGAGTTTCACTTTTTTATGTTTTTTGCTGGTAGTGTGCCTCAGAATGTTTTCAATTAAAAAAATGTGCCTTGGCTCAGAAAAGGTTGAAAAACACTGACTTATCATGTTAAGCAATGTCAGCTAAAATTTATCTGAGAGCCAGATGCAGTCATCAAAAGAGTCACATCTGGCTCTAGAGCCATAGGTTCCCTACCCCTGTCTTAAAGGGGAATATCCCTAAATAAAGCTTTAAAGTGCCTTATTTTCGCTCTCTGCGAAGACACTGGCCATTTCCCTGTGACGTCACACAGTGCTGCCAATGCAAACAAACAATGGGAATACCACAGCAAGATATAGTGACATTAACTCGGATTCAAACTTGGATTTCAGCGACTTAAGCGATTCAACAGATTACGCATGTATTTAAACAGATGGTTGGAGTATGAAAATATTGAAGAAGAAACTGAAGCTATTGAGCGAATAGCTATTCATAGCCATAGCATGGCCGAATAGCTGCGTTAGCATCACCGGTAAAATGTGCGGACCAAACGATCAGGACTTTCCCATCTTTTGACACTGGAGCAACTTAAATCCGTCGATTGGTAAGTGTTTTTTTCGCATTAAATGTGGGTGGGAGGAAACGTAATATAGTTGTAAATGCATCTACAGGTTATCCATACATCTTTGTACCATGTCTTCTTTAGCACCGCCGGTAAATAGCATGTTAGCATCGATTAGCGTAGCATGTTAGCATCGATTAGCTGGCAGTCAACATCAACAAAACTCACCTTTGTGATTTCGTTGACTATCGTTGCAAATGCATCTGCAAGTTATCCATACATCTCTGTGCCATGTCTGCCTTAGCATCGCCGGTAAAATGCGGAGAAACTCCAGCACATTCAATGGGGGTCTGGCGGCAGACACTTTGGCATATTCGGGCCAGTGGTGCAACTTGAATCCCTCCCTGTTAGTGTTGTTACACCCTCCGACAACACACCGTCGAGGCATGATGTCTCCAAGGTTCCAAAAAATAGTCAGAAAAACGGAAAATAACAGAGCTGGGACCCGGTGTTTGTAATGTGTTGAAAATGAAAAGGGCGGGTGTGTTACCTCGGCGATGTCACATTCTGACGTCATCGCTTCCAGCGCGATAAACAGAAAGGCGTTTAATTCGCCAAAATTCACCCATTTAGAGTTCGGAAATCGATTAAAAAAATATATGGTCTTTTTTCTGCCCCATCAAGGTATATATTGACGCTTACATAGGTCTGGCGATAATGTTCCCCTTTAAGGTATTCATGTGGGATATCTACAAGCGTCTGTTATAAAGCTGGCTGTGGCGTGTTCTTTCTAACGTCACTTCCTGTGTGGGGCGCAGTCTTTCTGGCGTCACTTCCTCTCCAAACTCAGTTTGTAAATGATCGATGAGTCCATACAAAGCTAAGAGCCGGAGATTCAAAAAATACACGGCGCACTTACCCATGTAAAAAATTATCCAAGGAGGGGTTACTTTATACGATGGGTTAGTGTGGCTGACACGGGGCTTACGCTAAATAATTATTCATTTAAGGAGTTATCTAGCTTAATGTAGACAGGGCCTTAGTCAGGGGTAGGGAACCTATGGCTCTTGAGCCAGATGTGGCTCTTTTGATGACTGCATCTGGCTCTCAGATAAATCTTAGCTGATGCTGCTTAACACGATAAGTAATTAATAATTCCGCTGGTAATCACAGTGTTAAAAATAACGTTCAAAATATAAAACATTCTCATGCATTTTAATCCATCCATCCGTTTCTATCGCACCTGTTCAAGAAGTCGCATTAATGCTCAAAAGTATTTTATTTATTATTGGTTACCTTCCGAATAACAATGTTATTAAGAAGAATAAGAGATGCACGCATTTAGTTGTTGTAATCAGAGAAAGTCCGAATAAAAGAGGAGGCGTAGAATTTTCTTGTGAGAGCGTGGGACGACACTGTACAAGGGTACAGGTCTACGGGTTTCTCCTCATTGAGCTAAATTGAATCCAGTTTCTGTTTGATTCCTTGCTTCTTGTCTGTTTAATAGATGTCATCAGTGTTTGAACCTGACAGTTGTCCATCCATCTATTTCCTACCGCTTATTCCCTTTGGGGTCGCGGGGGACGCTGGCGCCTATCTCAGCTACAATCGGTATTCAGTGTTAAAAATATTATACGGCTCTCAAGGAAATACATTTTGAAATATTTGGCTTTCATGGCTCTCTCAGCCAAAAAGGTTCCCGATCCCTGGTCTAAGTGCTTGTCACTAGCGAGGCTCTCTAACCGTGCATCAAATGCATGAAGTAGGGGTCCAGGCTCTGCCCACAGAGACAAGGAATGTTGATGACTGACAAGAGCATTCACTCTGTTCACTTAATTCTGCTAGTAAATAAACACCCTCGGGTGCTGAGAGCGGACGTACGGAGTGAATTCTCTTGTACCCCGTTTGGAAGCGTGAGACGAAGAAAACAAACACACGGAAAATCGAACATGGCAATTTATTGATCAGGGCAACGTTTTTGAGTTTATTTTAACTTATTGTTTGAAAAATTCATAATTATTTTCTTTTCTTTTTTTTCCATAGTTCTTTTTATTGATTTCAGATTCACGTTAACAACAAATTCAAACCCTCCTCATCCCCTAGCCCTGCTGTCCCTCAAAACAGAAAACCAAAAAAAAAACAAAGGTAAGAGTACGTACGAAAGTATCTAGAGTAAAATAAATAAGATAACATAATTAACATAAGTAAATAAATAAAAAATCAATACAAAGCACTGAGACAAAGTAGTTGAAAGCTGAAACACAGTTTAGAAGCAAGGCCTGAAATATCGGCAGTCATATTCAGATACGTTTCATAATTATTTTCTATCGCTTATCCTGTTCAAGGCTGAGCTGGAGCCTAACCCAACTTACTTTGGGAGTGATAAGGGGTACACAACGTTAATCACATGACACAACTATGAATAATTTAGACTCTCCAATTAACCAAATCTGTTTGTGGGATGTGGGAGGAAGCCGGAGAGAATCAGGCACGGGGACTGCTGAACTAGATTTGAACCCAAATAATAGGGTTTTAATTGTAAAAGATAACCCTTCAGAATGGAGGTACACAGGAAGGCAAAACTCAATAAAATCCAAAAAAGGAGGGCGATGATGAAAGTAGCACAATTACAAACATATCCGGTTGTAATCACTACACTAATAATGGAGGACAATAACATAGCAAACATTAGCTAAGAGGCCCTTTTTTAGTTTGATAAAAGTGCACTTCCTCTCCTTTTTTCAGCGCATGATTAAGAGGTGGGAAAACACCAAAGTCTGATAAAGAGAAGAAAAGGAAGCAGGACAAGTTGGCACATGTGACTCACGGGCTATTTTAAGCTGACGACAGAGGATGTGGAGCAAATGAAAATATTCGGCGTTACCTTGCGCAGGTCATGCTGCAGCCGCCTGAGGATGACCTCCAGCTGGTTGACTTTGCCAGTGAGCGTCGACGGGGAACTGCAAAGAGCGATGCTGTCGTTTATTACTTGCTTAGTAAAAATGCATTTGTGTCGATATGCATCATGACAACAAACAATAATACTGAAAAAATGGAGATATGTTAATAGTCCAACAAATAGTGACTGGTACACAAACGGAGAGAATATCTCTAGAATAAAACTGCATTTAAATGAGAACAAGAAGTCATATCGTGAAATATGGGCTCAATTAGAAGAAGTTATTTTTGTAACTGTCAATTGAACTGGAAATTAGACATGACTTTTCCTTGTGGTGAATAATGGCTACAATGTGGTTGTAAAGTTTATGAGATGCAATGCATGCTAAGTCACTGTTACTGTTATTGTTTTTATGAATGGATGATGGCAATGAAATGACACATGACACGTAATAAAAATAATGATATTGATAAAACATATTGGTCTGCTATTGTATTTCATTTTGTTTCTTGTTTTTAATCACTATTATTGATATCATTATTATAATTGTTTTCGGTTGCTGTTTAACATTATTTCTAGTGTTATAGTCAAGTAAAGTGAAGTATATATACCGTATTTCCTTGAATTGTCGCCGGGGCGCTAATTAATTTAAAACCTCTTCTCACTCCTGCTCTTACCAAAGGCATGCGGTAAAGGTAAGCATGCGATAAATATTTTAAAACCTCTTCTCACTCCAGCACTTACCAAAGGCATGCAGTAAAAATTTGAGTGTGATGTAAGGATATCATCATAAAAAGCACATTTAATTAAAAAAAACGTTATTATGGTCTTACCTTTACTTATAAATGAAGTCCATGCTAGCTCCTTCTGATCAAAAGCATCGATAACTTGTTTATAGATGTCTTCCTTATCTTTCTTCAGTTTTAAAAGTCTCTCTGTCTCGATGGAGATATTCCTTTATTATCTCCTGCTTCGATTGAAAGTCCAGTTTAGAAAACTGCTATCAGACCGCTGCTATCAGTTAGCTCCTCAAGTGCGGGTGACGACAGAATTACCCTCGGACAACTCCCCCTCCCATTCTGCTCCGTGGGTGATCTCTTTATCCCACCGCTACCACCATGAAGTGTTATTGTATAAATAATACACTGGGTATTTAGGACTGGAACATGCTTTATTTCAGCCCGGTTGTTTACATAGCCAGCAAAGGAGTGTTACATCCTAAAAGGTCCGTCATGCACCCGCCGCGTCATATCCGTCCCAGTACAAATCACGTCACTCATTATCACTTCTTCTGCAGCCGAGTAGTTGCAAGAAGGATCACTAGCGCCCTCTACCACCAGGAGGCAGGAGTCATCTAATGACTCATATTTGACAGACGCAGCTACGGTATATTAATAAAACATAGCTGCTTACTGTTCTTTTTAGCATCCCAGTATTCAATAGCTTGGACCTTAAATCCTACTGAATAGCTCTTAACATTCTTCCCTTTAAGCGATTTCAAATTACCGGTATTGAAATCAGCCTCATCCATTTTGAAAATGATGACAGGGGAAGTGTCACTCGCGGCGGTAATACTAAGCATGCGCTAATTATTTTGCGAAGCGAGATTGACCCGGCAGTAATTCAAGGCAGGCGCATACTATATGCCCGGCGGCAATTCAAGGAAATACGGTATATATATATATATATATATATAGCACTTTTTTTCTAGCAACTCAAAGCGCTTTACAAAGTGAAACCCATTATCTACATCTTGAAGCAACATTTAACCCATAGTGGGTGGCACTGGGAGCAGGTGCGTAAAGGGTCTTGCTTAAGGACACAACGGCAGCGTGCGGGAATCGAACCTGGAATCCTCCAGTTGCAGGCACGACCACTCTACAAAGCGAGCCACGCCGCCCCATTTTGTATTTAATAAGCATTGTATTTGTATATCTTCATAAATGCCTTATAAACAGCTCTCCTGAGACTAGACTTAGACTTCCTTTTTATTGTCATTCAAACTGAACTTCACAGCACTGATAAGAATGACATTTCGTTACATAAGCTCATGGTACTGCAGGATAAAAAAAGCAATAACGTGCATATATAATTAAATAAATTATAATTAGATTACTGTACAGATAAATATATTGCACTTTTTCACATACATCCACGTTTATGGATGTATGTTGTATTGTCTTTTTTATTCCAGCGAGTTAAACCATTTTGGGGGGAGTTGAGGGGATAATTTAATTATGATGCGTTCAATAGTCTTCAAGAGTCCTGAGCTTTGCTGTTGCTCGATTTCCTTTCATTAGATTGATTAACATTCTTTGTGATTTTGGTCAATAAATCACATGGGAAATTAAAAAAAACAAAAACAACTTGCTTTACACAAAGTAGTTTTGCTCTTATGTACGTACTCTGAGCCCAGGGCCGCTCCCTCAGCCTCCACCACTCGCCTGGTCAGCTCTCTGGAAATCTCCAGAGCCTCCGCCCGCTGCATGTCCGTCATAGTGCAGAAAGATGCCACGCGCTGGTCTGTGGACACAACAGGTGCAATCAGAAACGTTTCATTATGTGATTTGTTCAAGCCGGCTGTGATTAAAAGGCTTTGTTTACACTCAACACCAAATCAGATTTTTTTTTTGCCAGTCTAAACGCTCCAAAGTTACTTCAAATCTGATCATTTCGCATTAGATTAGAGTCCCATTCGAAGGTAGTCTGAATCCGTGTGGAATTTGATGTTTTCAAATGTGACTGTGGTCTAAACTGCAATGGGACCCGTTTGTGACTTTTACGTCATCTTTGCTCGAGCTACAGTACGTCATTCGTGTGCGCAGCACGATCAGTTTCCTTTTTGCAGTTCAATTCTTCCTCCTTTCCCATCATCTACCTACTTCCTCTACACAACAGCCACGGCACAAACCCACAAAAACGCTGATTTTTCCCCCAAGTTGGCGCAGCTGTAATGGCTGCTGGTAGCAGGAGCTCTGTGCTCTTGTATCATCCTTTTGTGTTCCTGATGTTTCCCTCTTGTTTTCATATGGGTTTATTTTTTTGCCTTTTGGTTCAGGACCCTTTGGGACTGTGCGACAAAGGGTGGCACTTTTGTGACTTCTGCGGTCCTTTTTTGTGAACTTCTGGATCTGCCTCCCGGGAGCCTTTTAGCCATGGAGACCAGTTGCTGGGTCTCTGCCACACCAGAGTTTGTTTGGAAAGACTGGAGGAGATGCGGATGAAGAGACAAGGCTGACTTCACAGTGTCTTGGCTGAATGAGTGTGTATTCAGCCAAGACACTGAATACACACTCAGTATCCATGCAGACTGGACATTGGCCGAGAGTTAGCGGGCGGCCGAAGGTGGAGTCGGCGCTCTTGGTTGCTTTGTTGGGTCTGCTCCTGTCTCTGGCCATGCTCAACCATGTTTTATTTTGTTGTTGTTTTACTTTTGCAGCTGTATATAGAAAATGGCTGGTTGCATCTGCTGTGCTCTTTTAATGGCTTTGATGTTTAATGTTTCCCTCTTGCGTATAGCCGAGCACACATAATGCTTATGTGTGCTGTGGCTATTAGTTTTTTTCCCCCCTTGACCCAGGCTTAGACTCTCACCTTTTTTGTAAGGGGCGCCGGAAGTTGGCAGACCTGTCAGCGATCCTGTTCCGTCTCCCTGCAATGTTTGTCTGCTCTTGAATGGGATTGTGCTGAAAATCTTAACTACCCCTCGGTGATTAATAAAGTATTTCTGATTCTGATTCTAATCTGTGGCGTGCATCCATGTTTTCTCGTGTATTAGTGACTCATTTATGGAATCCAGTCAACTTCCTTTGTTTTCACTTTATCAAACTGCGCGTGCAAGCAAAGGCGGCGAAAAGGGGGGGTAAAGGAGACGGATTCTAGGGGCCCATGATGGAGGGGGGCCCAGAAAGGCCCCTAATGATGATGAAATTATATGAAATTATGTGTTGGGGGCCCTGTAAAGATTCTTTTCATGGGGCCCAAAATCCCTGTGTGCAAGTAACGTCTACACCACTTAGGGGTCTGTGCCCCTTAATACTGGAGTCTGATAAAGATCACATTTTACAAACGTACTTGTAAACTAAATTAAACAGGCCGACTGCAAAACACATTTAAAAAAAAAAAAATCAGATTTGGTCCACTTTGGCCTGCAATGTAAACGTCGTCATTGTTTCTGTTTAAAGCAACTGGGATGCTGGCGTCCTCCCGCTGAGCGATCAGGATGTTGACAGTATGGAACAATAAGGAACAAGGTGGTAAACAGAGCATCAAGTCCACCCCCCTCCCACAGTTTCCCGTAGCAGCTGTTTGGTTCTTAATGGGATGATTCTCACAGCGCCAAGAGGCATCAGACATGCTTGTTTCGCCGTATCGAGCCTTTAAGCTTCCTCCAATCCCACTAGAAAACCCAAATTTAGCATGTTATGCTTGGGACGGCTCACTTTCGAGGCTTAATGCTCTTTTCTCCAGTAAGCACCCCTCTGTGCGTCGCGCGCCGCTGGTGTGAGAGCAGCGATATGAGCATCTGCATATTCATAGAAGAGATTAAGAAAAAAACCTTCCTTTAATGTAGCCCCCACATTACAACTAATCCAGTCAGAGACAAAAGCTAATTGAGTCTGGAGGTGGTTGCTCAGACGAGCCAGGAAAAGGACACCGAGCTGTCATTTACATATGAATGAGTATTTTTTTCATACATGCCCGTGTGTTGGCAAGATAAAAGGCATTGGAAAGTAGTTAGTGTGTTTTGGAGGATGCCGACCAGACAAGCGTATTACTTACTATAAATGTATTTGTGCAAGCTTACTGGAACTTTTCAATCCTGCATTTACTTTGGAGTCCACCATTCGTGTGTGTGTGTGTGTTTTAGGTTGTAAATGACCAATTCATCCATCCGTTTTGTCCTGCTAGTACCTTTTACGGGGGCTGGAGACTTGAAGGCAGGGTACCTGGACAAGTGGCTACCTCATCACAGGGCTAACACAAATAGACAGACAACAACTAGGGGCAATTTAGTGTTTAGTCATGAATGTCTTGCTCCAAGCAAATCTGGTTAAACATACAAGGTACATCAACAGTTTGGAGCCACATTAAACAAGCCTCTACATCAGGAATATTCAAACAAATTGTTTTGGGGGCCACATTTCCAGAAAGCTAAGGACCGAGGGGTTGCACTTCCCACTTTACGATTTGTCTTTCCCTGTCTTTCATGCATGGACACCAGAGGTGGGTAGAGTAGCCAGAAATTGTACTCAAGTAAGAGTACTGTTACTTTAGAGATTTATTACTCAAGTAAAAGTAAGGAATAGTCACCCAAATATTTACTTGAGTAAAAGTAAAAAGTATGTTGTGAAAAAACTACTCAAGTACTGAGTAAATGATGAGTAAACTGTTTGTTTAATGATTACAGCAACAAATAATGCACAAAAACATAAAAATAGTAATGAGCAAATTCATAGCCAGGAATATCTCTTAAGCAACTAAAACAATAATATATATTAAATAATAATACATTAAAATAAAAATATTAAGGAAAATTGAGTCACAATAACTTAACAGCACCATAGGCTCAGTAGGCATTCATCGATTGATTGATTGAAACTTGTATTAATGGATTGCACAGTACAGTACATATTCCGTACAATTGACCACTAAATGGTAACACCCCAATATGTTTTTCAACGTAAATCAATTACTTAATAAATGACCAAGTCGAGGTGATCTACCTCATATATACATACACACACATATCATATATATATATATATATATATATATATATATATATATATACAGTATATAATTTATAGTTATTTTGCCGTTTTTGTTGACATGTTAAAGGTGTTTTAATGAATATACATGCATGTTTGACACATAGATTCCTATCTTTCATGAAGACAAGAATATAAGTTGGTGTATTACCTGATTCTGATGACTTGCATTGATTGGAATCAGACAGTATAGTGCTGATAATGTCCACATTTTCAAATAGAGGAAAAAAAAAGTTCCTCTTTTCTGTCTAATACCACATGAAAGTCGTTGGTTTTGGGCGTCTTATTTGTCCAGCTTCCATATTCGTTTTAATACACTTTACAAAAAATACATTGGCGGCAAACTCCGTAGCTTCTTAGCTTGTTTGCGCTGGCTTTCAGAGACTCTTATTTTGTTAGCGCAGGCGCGATGGAGCGCCGCTTTTATTGTGAAGACAGGAACTGTGCGATCAGTCTTTAGGCTTTTGACGGGAAATACGGTTGTCTTTTTTCCTTTACACTTTTGATTGATTGATTGAAACTTTTATTAATAGATTGCACAGTACAGTACATATTCCGCACAATTGACCACTAAATGGTAACACCCCAATAAGTTTTTCAACATGTCGGGTTCTACGTGTGACGGTCACGTGACCACCTGGCTCTGTTTTATTGGTCCAACGTCACCAGTGACTGCATTTGATTGGTGAAACGCAGGCATGCGTAGTTCCTACTTTGAATGCGTGTCTGACAAAATCAAAACAAACAAAGCGTGCATTAACAGATCGATAAAAAAAAAAAGTAGTGAGTAACGAGCTGATTGTAGATAAATGGAGCGGAGTAAAAGTAGCGTTTCTTCTTTATAAATATACTCAAGTAAAAGTAAAAGTATGTTGCATAAAACTACTCTTAGAAGTACAATTTATCCCAAAAGTTACTCAAGTAGATGTAACGGAGTAAATGTAGCGCGTTACTACCCACCTCTGATGGACACACGCCTTTGGTTGTCTTTTATTGGACTGACTGGCTCTGCTATCGCTTACGCACACATATGCATCCACGAAAAATAAACTCCACACACACATACATACCCCACTCCCCATCCCACACCTTCGACGCTTCACCCCACATGGTATGATGGAACACGGAGCAGCACCCCTAGTGGCTGGCAGCTTTGGGCCGGATGCCTGCCCTCTCACCCCTTGTTGCAAGTCTCAAGTTGTATGTCATAATATGTAAATGTTCTTTGCTATGGAGTTTTTTTTATCTCACTCCCGATTGGGCCCCCTCAATAGAAGCACAATTTGAGATTAACTGTTTCTTAATCATCCCTCGCAGCGTCTAACGACCTATCACTGTTCCTGATCTGTAATCCTGTAAAATGTTTGTCTATTTTTGAACGAGTTTGTGTTGAAAATGTTGTTATACTTGAGCAATGAAAATGGGCTGTGCCATCGCTTACGTGCATCCACGAAAAATACACTCCACACACACATAAATACACCACCCCCCATCCCAAACCTTCGACGCTTCACCCCACATAGTATAATGGAACACGGAGCAGCACCCCTAGTGGCTGGCAGCTTTGGGCCAGATGCCTGCCCTCTCAACCCTTGTTGCAAGTCTCGAGTTGTATGTCGTAATATGTAAATGTGATTTGCTATGGAGTTTTTTTATCTCGCTCCCGACTGGCCCCCCCTAACAGAAGCACAGTCTGAGATCAACTTTTTTTACTCATCCCCCCAGCATCTAACGACCTATCACTGTTCCTGTTCTGTAATCCTGTACACTGTTTGTTTGTCTATTTTTGAACGGGTATGTGTTGAGAATTTCATTGTACTTGTGCAATGAAAATTAGGAGCATACGATACCATACCAAAAGGAGGGGACTTAAAGAGATGCCTTGAGGAATGTAAATCACGAGTTGGGACCCCCATGTTCTATGTTTGCAAGCAAGGTTAAAATGTCAATGAAAGGATTTCCCAATGTTTTTGCACTGGTCCAACTTCCTCTATACAACAGGAGCATTTTCGTGTTTTTAGGAATTTTCTGCAAAAATGTTTGCGTCACAAGTTTTGAACTAAACTGGACTGAACCAAATCCGGCCCAAGAATGACACCTGACCGGCCCCCGGGTTGCCAGTTGAATAGCCCTGCTCTTCGGCATCGTTCTCGGCCAGTCAGGGCTGCCTTTCACACTCTGCTTTGTAGTCGCTATTTAAATTCTTTCCATTCTTCTCTATGCTTTGCTGCAGGCAATACAGCAGAAAATGTATCAGAGGAATCGGTAGAGTGTGTTCATTAATTATGACAAATGAGTGGTCACATGGTACATTGCCTGGTCATTGGACACAGGGGTCAGAAGGAGTTCAGGCGTCCTAGCATTTTTTTTTTCTTCTTCGTGACAAATGCTCTGCAACCCGGCTCGTTAAAGTGCTTTTAACTTGTAGTAAATGGGAAAAAGGCATGATGCTGACCATGAAGTGATGATGAGATGTGTCATGGTGACTTAAAAGTCATTAAAACATAAGAAAACAGCATAGAGCGCAATATAAATATTAATATAATTGATTTAAAAAAAAATGCAAAAATAGAAATACAATATTTCTGTTAAGGTCATGTATGTTTCTATGTTTACTTTTGTAACATTACACCAAAGCTTTCCCACCTCCTTTTTTTATTTAAACAAACGTTGATTCCACATTCTACCTCCTTTGTTTAGTTGTTTGAAACCAAGAGGTGTGGGGTGGAACAATATAGTTTGTATTACTTGTTTTTTGTTTACTTTCATCAACCGCAGAATAGATCAGAAAAAAAAAAGAACACACCTATCAATGGTGTTTGGTCAAAACATTGTTATTTGAAACTTTGAGGAGAAGCCATTTAATGTTGGACCAAGGCTCCCTCTAGTTTTCATGTGTGTGAGCCAACACAAAAACTCCCTAAACATTCAGTGGAGCACATGTGAGCAATATCAGACGTGCACACTGTGACTAAACCAGCAGCACACCTGTCCCACACCTGACATCATAACAAATTAAATGTTGTATCATTAAAATCAAATGACAGCAGGCATTTCCATGATATTATTTTCTAATCTATGTGATTTGGCTCACTTACAGTGAAAAAAACAAATCCATCTTTTTTTTTAATGAGCTATTTAGTAGTGTTGTATGTCTGGGTGAGGATCCATCTTTGGAAAGCCATTGTACCCCATTCGGAGATCACACTCAGTCCCCCTTAAAACATTAACATGTTGCCCAATGAGATGTAAGCATGGGATAAAGTTCCTGTAACTTTCTATCCGTAAAATTTATATTTTAATTAACATTTCCGTAATCTAATATTAGCCTTTCATGATTAATAACCACAAATGAACATCCTTCATAAATGACACATCTGATTGGGGTGTTATGTAACAACGTGGCATTTACAGTATATGTGTGGTGTTTGAGTTGGGCCATAAAGTGCCATGGGTGTGTGTGTTGGTGCAATTGAGATAGAGCGAGCGGCTGCTGTTAAATTGAAAGATGACAGAGAGTTGGTTTTGGCCTTGTTTGTACGACAGAAGTTTTGCTAGATACACATTGTTTAACTAATGCATTTGGTGTGGTTATGGCTGACCATTAAAGTGATCGATGGACTTGCCGTCCTCCTTAAAGCATCTCGACAGACAACAATTCTCCCGTCCAAAGGCAAAACCTAGTAACTCACTTCTAGCTGATTTTGAGAAAACAAAGGAAAACCAATCTATCTTGATGCTGTCTTACAAAGATATACAAAGTCATCAAACGTATAGATGTTTTCTTGAGCTTTCATTTTCTTGCCGATTGAGCCATGGATTGAATCTGCTCTCATGAACGTGTGCCCTTTCCCCAGATATCTTATTACAATCTCAGGTGGGCCCCATTCTGCGTTTGCACATTGGGCAAGATCCGTGTACAGCGTCCAGTTTTTATTTTGACCTCCACAGTTATCTGCCCAAAAGAGTATGCAAGGGGAAGAATCAAGAACAATACATTTAATGAAGGTGCTTGCAATGTCCTGGGCCAATCTTCCAAATATCCCCTCGTGCCATAATATCACATAATCAGGTTGACCGTCGGCCCCCTTTGTGCAAATGTCTCATTAAAGACAATAAGGCGACTGACAAAGAAACTCTGATTGGTCCCTTGAGATACTAGGTTTTTCTGTTGTATCTACGCGGTTATGTGGTAGTTGCTAAGTCCTGCCATGCGCGTAACAGCTTACTTACGGAACAAATTACAATATCGCATACACTAATGTAAAGCATATCACCTCGGAACTCCAAAATTATTGTCAGCTCAGTTTTGACCAACATTGAGTTACTGGGTTTTGCTTTTGGACGGGAGAATTATACAGTGCTGGAGAACATTGTTTTATCTGTTGTGGCCGATTGTTGTCATCCGTCACTCACAGTTGCATTGAAAAATCCTACAGAATAATGTGTTATGTGTTTATTTTGTTTAGAGTTCAGACTGGATTTGATTTTGTGCGTGGCATGGATTTGCTGTGCACAGAGGATGCGTGAGCAGTGCAAAATTGTGCAGGCACAACCATTAGAGGGAAGGTTGGCGTGGATGTGAATAAATTAAGCCGAGTCAAGATAAATATAGTATTAATGACTTAAAACAGCTATTGGCACTAAAGTTGAAAGCAATGCACCCATTATTTATGAGATGTTTGCATGACTGATGAATGGACAAGCCAGAGCCGAAAACATAGCATAAAGGATTAGAGAAAAAGGAAAATAATCGGATAAAATATTTAAAAAAAAAAGGCTGCAATCCACCTGAAGTGCTGAATCCCGCTGGGAGTGGTGTCAAATATGTTCCATTTCCAAGTTACACGACTCGAGGTGTAAAAAGCAAATGATTCCCAAAGGTTATACCTCTGTGAGGCAGAGAAAGGAAGACAAACATGGCAATCTGAAACCTACACATGCAAGTGACAAAGTTCTTGCAGACTGCAGACGGACAAATATAAGCAGGAAGAGGAGCTTGGATCGGGGGGGGGTGGGGGGGACCTTAGCAGCTTGAGGAAGGCAAATTACCTTCAAAGGCTCTTGCTGCGTCAACCAGGTGAGACCAGTCCAAGCCTGTGGCAGCGTCTGGGAGGGGCATGAGGCCGGGTCGCTGAACTTGGACCTGTCTGCCAAGGAGCCATCAGAGAACCAAAACTCATCTGCAGAGACAGGCGGGCACTCGGATCAGTGTCTGGGCCTGGTGCTGAGTTTAGGGCTCTTCTTGGGAGTTCATCAATTTTCATCAGGGAAGATTTGAAGGATAAGGCAAGGAGTTGGGCATTCAGGAAGGAGTAGGAGTAGAAATCTCAGGTCGAAAGGAATGATACCATCTTTCAAAAGCTCATTTAAAATTTGGCATTTAACAATATTGACTCTAAATGCCTCAATTTGGGAACAAACTTCAAATAGACATTTAAACTTTCTTTCATAACACCTGCTGACTGAGAGGCAATAAACTACTGGTCAAAGGGAATGTCTTCATGTTTCAATCAATATCCCCCTTCTCCGCATCCGTCTTCACCCTTTCCTTGGCCCTCGAAAACATCCAACGCAATCAACAAGCTCCCATTTTGCAAAGAGCCATTTCGAGAAGCGTGAGATGAGAAGCACAGAGCTGAGGGTGACGCTTCTGTTCAATTTAGCCAGCAGCTTGAATGATTCAGTCTTTACCAAATTGGGCTGTTTTAGAATGGAATATCTGGAGCCTGTGTTCTCAACCGCCCTTCAAAACAATCAGGAATCCATCAGGGTGACAGCTAGACGAGGCTAAGGAGCCAAGCCTTCCTCCCCTCCCTAAAAAAAAGCTGTTTTCTGTCTGACAGACGCTTGAGGTATAAAATGGAAATGAGACACAGGCGACAGAGATGAGAAGCAGACAGTGACTGACGAGTGAATGAAGCATCGTGGCTGACATACACTGTCACGGTGGGAGGGAAACATAGGCATGTCTATGTCAGAGAGCTTAAAGATTTGCGGTGGTGCAAGCAGGACACATCACACCTCTTTACGAATACATAATCAGACGAGGCCGCAAGCACAGCTAGCCAGTCACAGGTGTGCGCTCAACGCAGACGGCACGGCGAGCCTCTTGTAAGCATCACGCACTTCTTCTTCTAATTAGCTGGCTTTGCTGAGTGTTTTTGCCGTTGGAGCCCATGACATTGTTTCAACACAAGTAGCTCTCCAAACAAGTATATATCTGCTGACTTTCATCTGGTACTAAGTCTGTATTAGCTCAAGAGCAACTTCAATATCTCAACAGTTTGCATTCAGCCCTTTTGTAAATATTGTTTTTCCAATTTGTTTCTTGTGTATCAAACTTGTTCTTACTTCTCAGGTTTGATGGTGCCTGGTTGTGGATGATGCGAGGGGGCAGCGTGCTGTGGTAAGGTGGCGTAGTGCTGAACAGGATGTCGTTAGGCATTGCTTGGTCCAGCATGGAGCTGTGAGAGCTGGCGTAGGATGAGCCCTTGCGGTTGCTACACACACTCTCGTCCGATAGCGTCCGGTACAGGGAGCGTCGCGGAGACAGACTTCCAGTCACGGACAGCTGCGTGCACCAGACAGAAAAAAAGTGACAACTTAACAGGAGGGAGTCAACACATACTGTACCCTTTGGATTTAATCAACACTCTGGTCATTAATGACAAGATAGTCAAAGGAACAACATCGGGAATGGAAAAGTCGAACAATTCGTGAGTTTTGGAATTCAGGGTCTCAACCAAAGTTTTATTGTAAAATAAAGCACTAAATACTGCATGATGTCACAGGTGAGTTCATCTAATTAGACTTAAAAAATATGAAAACCACCACAGAACCGCAAATTAAAACCTTTTAGCACTGGCAATTTTGGAAATGCGTAAACTTTTCTGTCCTTTTGTCAAAATGTATAGAGCAGTGATTTTCAAACTGAATATAGAATAGTTCAGAATAGTTTTTTTTTATTGCCATTGTTTGAGAACGGGTTCACAAACTAGGAATTTTTCTTGGTGCAATCGTGCAGCATAATACACAGAATAGGTAATAAAATGAGCTGTAACTGAGTTATCAGATCTTGTTATTGTTCATGTGTCTGATGGCCCGAGGAGAAAAAACTGTTCAGATGGGAGGTGTGGGTCTGGATGGACCATAGTGTCCTGCCTGATTGGAGAGGGGAGAATAGTTTGTCTCCAGGGTGAGAAGCGTCAGCTGTGATCCGACCCACACGCCTCCTGGTCCTGGAGGAGAACAGGTCCTGGAGGGATGGGAGCTTGCAGCCAATAACCTCGTCAGCAGCACGTACAATGCGCTGCAGTCGATGCTTGTCCCGGACTGTGGCGCCGGGGAACCACATGGGGATGGAGGAGGAGTAGTAATAAACATAACACAGTTATGTATATTACTCCATCCAGAAGTACACCAAATACTCAGTTAATTAAATATTGTAATGACGTGACTCAAGCCGTTATCAAAGCTTTATCAGACTTCAATGGAAGTCCTTATAATTCGACTACTGTAGGTCTCAGTCGACCCCAAAATAACCGATTAAAACCCAAACACAACCGTTTTACTCTGTCATTTCTATCACTATTATGTTCTCTACATTCTTCTCTTACGTCCACCTTTTTGAAGCCTCCCAGCCGATCAGCACACAGAACACATGTAAACAAGGATGAACATTGGCAACGAAAGCTACATGTAACATAATGCCATCGAGGCCGCGGAAACCCCAACATCTGTTGAACATTGCATTGACTAAATGTGAAACATAACAAAACGTAGACCCAAAAAAAACAAAAAAAACATGAAAAACTTTTCAAAATATCTTATCAACCAATGACAAGAAAATTAAAGAGGATACAAATTCCTATCCCAGCTGCACTCGGGCAGAAGGAGGCGTACACCTTGGACAAGTCTCCACCTCACTGCAGGGCCAACACAGATAGAAGGACAACATTCACACTCACATTCAAACACTAGGGCCAATTTAGTGTTGCCAATCAACCTATCCCCAGGTGCATGTCTTTGGAAGTGGAAGGAAGCCGAAATACCCGGCGGGAACCCACACATTCACGGGGAGAACATGCAAACTCCACACAGAAAGATCCTGAGCCCGGAATTGAGGCCAGGACTACTCAGGACCTTCTTGAGACCTCCGATTTCGGGAGGTGGGGGCGGCGTGGTCCGGAGGGGCGGAGGGCGTGGTTGGGGCAGGGGGCGTGGTCAAGAGGGGAGGAGTATAATTCACCAACTTGAGTATTTCATATATAATATATATGTATGAAATAGTTGACTTTCAGTGAATTCTAGTTATATATATTTATTTCATTATATACATAAATAAGAGAAATAGTTGAATTTCCGGGCTTCACGGTGGGAGAGGGGTTAGTGCGTCTGCCTCACAATACGAAGTTCCTGCAGTCCTGGGTTCAAATCCAGGCTCGGGATCTTTCTGTGTGGAGTTTGCATGTCCTCCCGTGAATGCGTGGGTTCCCTCCGGGTACTCCGCTCCCTCCACTTCCAAAGACATGCACCTGGGGATAGGTTGATTGGCAACACTAAATTGGCCCTAGTGTGTGAATGTGAGTTTGAATGTTGTCTGTCTATCTGTGTTGGCCCTGTGATGAGGTGGCGACTTGTCCAGGGTCTACCCCGCCTTCCGCCCGATTGTAGCTGAGATAGGCGCCAGCGCCCCCCGCGACCCCAAAAGGGAATAAGCGGTAGAAAATGGATGGATGGATGGAGTTGAATTTCCGACGGCACTATCAAATACACAGTAATAAAAACACAGTTGTTTTACTAACTGTACTGTGCTTTCTGTTTACTAAAAAAACAACAACAACAACACTTACCTTTCACTATTTGAGTAACCTTTGTTCCACCAATTTGCGTACTGGCGCGCGATCTCCGAATCCGGGAACATATCCCTCACAGATTTGTTGTAGACATCCGCAAATGAGAACGGGATGTTGCTTCCAGCTATCAGCATAGCCATCTTTGTCTCAGCATAAGTTACACCATCGGGTCTCCATTTTGGAAGGTGGCCCATAATACTGGGTTGTGAACGAAGCTGCGCTGCGGACGCTTTGTGCTTCGCTGACCGTTCATGACTGAGTATATCCGTTCGGCCGCCGTGTTCAATGGAGAAGTGTGTTCTACAAAATTTACAGGCAACATAGTACCCCTTCCCCCTTCGAACTCTCCTGGATAAACTGAAATTCTTGTTTCCATTCGTTTTGGAACTTGCAACCGTATTTCTTCATTTTGCTCGTCGATGGTGTAATATATTGAGTTGGAGTCAATAACCAGGCGACGTGATGAAGTTACGTCTCTACTGTGGGCTTCAGAACAGACTCCCTAATGCATATGTTCCTTGACTGCACTTAAATGTAGAATATATGTAGAATATATTTATATTATTCATATATTATATACATATAATATATTATATATATTATATTATTTATTATTATCATTGTTTATTGTGAGCGAACTGTGGTGCTGACTTTCCCCCAGGGATCAATAAAGTACATTCTATTCTATTCTATGTACAGTCGATGGCAGTATTGTCCTGTTTAAGAGGGTCACAACATTGCTGAGTCAGGCCTGCATGGAGCTGGAGGGGGCGTGGCCTCCAGCTCCGCCTGAATTCCAGGAGATTTTCGGGAGAAAATTTGTCTCGGGAGGTTTTCGGGAGAGGCGCTGATTTCGGGAGTCTCCCAGAAAATCCGGCAGGGTTGGCAAGTAAGATTTACAGTATATATACATATGTATATCGTACATATATACACACACATATACATAAATATGTTTATACATATACACACACATATATGTACATATACAAAGAGAATAAAGAGAGACATGTAATAATGTAGTTAACGAGCTCCCTCCACTAGACGCGCATACAGCTGCTTGGCTTGTTCTCAATTATTAGCGCAGTCCAAACCACCCATGAAGCACAAACTAATGCAACTAATTTTGTAACAAATTCCTACTATTTGTGTTTATCTTTCACGATTTGTGTTTTAAGTGCTACATGTTGTATAGCCATAGTATTGTTTTTAATATTTATTAATGATTTTATTCGTCTTAAAGCACAGACCAAGAGTGGCAACCATAAATCATGAAGCATTTAATACAATGTCAATAAAGCTTTCTACTTTATTCCAACCTAATCCTAGATTTTGGCAGGCTATATGTAATATGGAAAATGGTCCTTTGAGCGTAATAAGAAAAGCCCAGTGTGTTTAATGCTTTTAACTTTAATTCCAATCTTCTTCATTTGTTCTTTGAGTACAATAAGAAACATATGTTTAATGTATCATGCGACTTTCTGTTAAAATTAAGCTAATAATGTCATTCTTTATTTTGTGAAAGTATAGATATACATTTTGGTATCGGTACCAGTACCAAAATATTGGTATCAGGACAAGCCAAATGTATATATATATATATATATATATATGTATATATATATATATATATATATATATATATATATATACATACACACACATTTTTACACATGTATGCGTGTCTTTATATTGTCTTTAAAGTGTGAAGTTTTATCTACTAAAATAGGGTTCACAATACACACTTTTCGGTTTACAAACCATGTTCAAGAACCACTGTATTTAGTCTGCATTTTTCTGTTACCTCCCAGGGTGGGTAAACATCAAAACTCCTGCTCTATGGGGACTGTGAGATCCTTGAAAAGACAATGCCAGTCCAATTTGCAGCTCTGTTAGATGTTTCAACATCGGGTTTTTAACAAAGCACTAATAGTCCAGTCCAGTGGTTCCCAACCTTTTTTCAGTGATGTACCCCCTGTGAACATTTTTTTAATTCAAGTACCCCCTAATCAGAGCAAAGCAGTTTTGATTGAAAAAAAAAGAGATAAAGAAGTAAAATACAGCACTATGTCATCAGTTTCCGATTCATTAAATTGTATAACAGTGCAACATATTGCTCATTTGTAGTGGTCTTTCTTGAACTATTTGGAAAAAAAGATATAAAAATAACTAAAAACTTGTTGAAAAACAAACAAGTGATTCAATTATAAATAAAGATTTCTACACATAGAAGTAATCATCAAATTAAAGTGCCCTCTTTGGGGTTTGTAATAGAGATCCATCTGGATTCATGAACTTAATTCTAAAATGTCTTCACAAAAAAATAAATCTTTAACATCAATATTTATGGAACATGTCCACAAAAAAATCTACCTGTCAACACTGAATATTGCATTGTTGTATTTTTTTTCACAGTTTATGAACTTACATTCATATTTTCTTGAAGTATTATTCAAAAAATATATTTATAAAGGATTTTTGAATTGTTGTTATTTTTAGAGTATTTTTTAAAAATCTCACGTACCCATTTGCATACCTTCAAGTACCCCCAGGGGTACGCGTACCCCCATTTGAGAACCACTGGTCTAGTCTAGTGAAAATCCACAAAACACATTTTTTTGCATCGGGTCTAATTGGCAATGCACTAGCACAGTGAAACTGTTACAATATCGTGAAGGCACACACAGTGCAAGCTTCTTGTGAATGTGTGTGTATTCTCCAGAACAGACTGAGAATGGTGTTATAGAAGCCAGTGCAGAGTTTACCGCACAAAGCCATGAACAAAAAAGTGGATGCCGCTGGGTGAAGGGGTATTCCACAATGAACACATAACAGTCTTGTGGCTTTGGCCAGCATTTTGACAGGGATCTCCACTTGAAACACACAAAACCACATACAGCAACCAAGTCCATCATTGCCCCGTTTAGCTAACATAAATATTGCTGGAGAGGCATCAAAAGTAGCCACAAATGAGATGCAGGGCTGTCAGCCAGATGGGTAAATGTCTGCTTACGGCTTCCCTACTGTAATGAACACTGACTGGCATCTACGCTAGCCAACACCCAGCCATCTCTATTTCAAAGACGCAACTCCCACAAATCCCACAGTGAGAATTCAACAAACATCTAGTACATCTTTAAAGCAAAGATATACTGGGAGCGTCTTAGAAGCTCTCAGAGGCTTTAACTTATTAAAGGGGAACATTATCACCAAACCTATGCAAGCGTCAATATATACCTTGATGGTGCAGAAAAAGACCGTGTATTTTTTTTAACCGATTTCCGAACTCTAAATGGGTGAATTTTGGCAAATTAAACGCCTTTCTGTTTATCGGTCCTTTAACGATGACGTCAGAACGTGACGTCACCGAGGTAATACACCCGCCATTTTCATTTTCACATTACAAACACCGGGTCTCAGCTCTGTTATTTTCCGTTTTTTCGACTATTTTTTGGAACCTTGGAGACATCATGCCTCGTCGGTGTGTTGTCGGAGGGTGTAACAACACTAACAGGGAGGGATTCAAGTTGCGCCACTGGGAAGAAATCTGCCGCCCGACCCCCATTAAATTTGCCTGAGTGTCTGCACATTTTACCGGCGATGCTAAGACAGACATGGCACAGAGATGTATGGATAACCTGCAGATGCATTTGCAATGATTAAGTCAACTAAATCACAAAGGTGAGTTTTGTTGATGTTGTTGACTTATGTGCTAATCAGACATACATTTGGTTGCAGCATGATTGCCAGCTAATCGATGCTAACATGCTATGCTAATCGATGCTAACATGCTATTTATGCTAGCTGTATGTACATTTGAAACTAGATACCCACATTTAATGCAAAACAAACACTTACCAATCGACGGATTTAAGTTGCTCCAGTGTTACAAGATGCGAAAGTCCTGATCGTTTGGTCCGCACATTTTACCGGTGATGCTAATAAGGCAGCCATGCTATGGGGCACTTCATTAGGTACACCCATGCTGTGGCCAAATAGCGTCAATAGCTATTCGTTCAATAGCTTCAATTTCTTCTTCAATCTCGTTTTCGCTATCTGCCTCCATACTCCGACCATCTGTTTCATCCATCCATCCATCCATTTTCTACTGCTTATTTCCTTTCGGGGTCGCGGGGGGCGCTGGCGCCTATCCTGTTTCAATACATGCGTAATCTGTTGAATCGCTTAAACCGCTGAAATCCGAGTCTGAATCCGAGCTAATGTAGCTATATCTTGCTGTGGTAACCGCCATGTTGTTTGTATTGGCAGCCCTGTATGACGTCACAGGGAAATGGAGAGTCGTACCGCAAATAGGGAAAATCAAGAACTTTAAAGCTTTTTTTAGGGATATTCCGGGAGGTGTAAAATTGTGAAAAAAACTTCAAAAAATAAAACAAGCCACTGGGAACTGATTTTTATTGTTTTTAACCCTTTTGAAATTGTGATCATGTTCCCCTTTAAGGTTGTCTGTTATTGCAACTTTCCCTGCAAAGTTCTCGCTCAGCAAAACATTTTTAACTATGATTGCGAACTACTCTTCCTGTGAAAGCAAAAGTAGCGTTGATTAGAGAACATGCAAATGTAGTCATGGCGACCTTTGAAATAGCACTTAATGATTATTGGAAGCTGGCTTTTTACTATATCGACAGCTTCAATCCGAAAATATCTTGGCAGTGCTTCATTGAAGCTGCAGGAGATAATATACAGAAAAGATCTGTACTGTGAAGCCCTTTCCGTGTGCCAGGGGCTACTTCATTGCCAACAACTCCATGCCTGAATTAGTTCATGATGAATTCTTTAGCAGAAGCTCTTATCCGTAGCACCAACAAATCCACCTGTTTTTTTCACCTGATTTATCCAATTTTTCCCCCAATGAACAAATCCAACAAGCGGCACATGCAACCTTTTGAGGTGCCACTTGGGAGGATGTGTTGGACAACCGCCTATTAAGTTGCCTTTTTTCCTACAAGAGGAGAAAATATGCTGCAAACGGCCTTTCCTTTACGTCAGCCGCACAATAGTCAGTCTGTCTGTGGAAGGGACGTCCCTGCGGACAGCATGGGTGCCAAATAAGATCTTTCAGCACCTGCTCACCCACACAAAGAATGGCATCAGGCGGCTGCCGGAAGTGACACAAGCGTTAACCTTTACCGTATCTCCTGCTTGATTACACAGAGGCCCAGTCACGTCACATTCTATTAAATTAGAAACGATTCAATACTTTTTTTCCAACCACGTCATTAATGTAACTTGATTCTTTTACGTGCCAGCTGACGATTGAAAACATTCACCCTCAACAAGAGAGATATACAGTCGTGATCAAAATGTACGTACATTTGTAAATAACATAATGTCAAGGCTGTCTTGAGTTTCCAATAATTTCTGCAACTCTTATTTTATTGTGATAGAGTGATTGGAGCACATACTTGTTGGTCACAAAATACATTCATGAAGTTTGGTTCTTTTATGAATTTATTATGGGTTTACTGAAAATGTGACCTGATAATGTTAAAGGGGAACATTATTACCAGACCTATGTAAGCGTCAATATATACCTTGATGTTGCAGAAAAAAGACCATATATTTTTTTAACGATTTCCGAACTCTAAATGGGTGAATTTTGGCGAATTAAACGCCTTTCTATTATTTGCTCTCGGAGCGACATCACCGAGGTAGTCAACCGCCATTTATTCAAACACATTATAAACATCGAGTCAAATCAGCTCTGTTATTTTCTGTTTTTTCGACTGTTTTCCGTACCTTGGAGACATCATGCCTCGTCGGTGTGTTGTCGGACGGTGTAACAACACGATCGGGGACGGATTCAAGTAGATTTACGTAGAATGTGCATCGATTAGCACGGCATGCTAATCGATGCTAACATGCTGTTTAGGCTAGCTGTATGTACATTTGTAGCTATATTTGCATCCAGCCTTTCCCTCCACCCGCATTTAATGCCAAACAAACACTTACCAATCGACAGATATACAAGATGCGAAAGTCCCGATCGTTTGGTCCGCACATTTTACCGACGATGCTAAGGCAGACATGGCACAGAGATGTATGGATATCCTGCAGATGCATTTCCAACGATAAAGTCAACGAAATCACAAAGGTGAGTTTTGTTGATGTTATTGACTTATGTGCTAATCAGACATATTTGGTCGCGGCATGACTGCCAGCTAATCGATGCTAACATGCTATTTAGGCTAGCTGTATGTACATTTGTCGCTATATTTGCATCCAGCGTTTCCCTCCATCCACATTTAATGCTAAACAAACACTTACCAATCGACGGATTTAAGTTGCTCCAGTGTCACAAGATGCGAAAGTCCCGACCGTTTGGTCTGCACATTTTACCGGCGATGCTAAGGCAATAGCTTCAGTTTTTTCTTTAATTTCGTTTTCGCTATCTGCTTCCATACTCCAACCATCCGTTTCAATACATGCGTAATCTGTTGAATTGCTTAAGCCGCTGAAATCCGAGTCTGAATCCGAGCTAATGTCGCTATATCTTGCTGTGCTATCCGCCTGGATAGCATGTATATCACTAGATGACGTCACAGGAAAATGGACGGTGGTGTCACAGATAGCGAAAATCATGCACTTTAAAGACTTTTTTCGGGATATTTTATCATGGGTAAAATTTTGAAAAAAACTCTGAAAAATAAAATAAGCCACTGGGAACTGATTTTTATTGGTTTTAACCCTTCTGAAATTGTGATATTGTTCCCCTTTAATATTTGGTTACATGTCCCTTGGCAATTTTTACTGCAATAAGGCGCTTTTGGTAGCCATCCACAAGCTTCTGGCAAGCTTCTGGTTGACCACTCCTCTTGACAAAATTGGTGCAGTTCACCTAAATTTGCTGGTTTTCTGATATGGACGTGTTACTTCAGCATTGTCCACATGTTTAAGTTAGGGCTTTGGGAATGCCATTCTGAAACCTTAATTGCAGCCTGATTTAGCCATTCCTTAACTACTTTTGATGTGTGTTTAGGGTCAGTTTCCTGTTGGAACACCCAACTGTGCCCAAGACCCAACATCCGGGCTGATGATTTTAGATTGACCTGAATAATTTGGAGGTAATCCGCTTTTTTCATTGTCCCATTTAACAGCAAAACAGGCCCACAGCATAATACTACCTCCACCATGCTTGACGGTAGGCCTGGTGTTCCTGGGATTAAAGGCCTCCTCTTTTCTCCTCCAAACATATTGTTGGGTATTGTGTCCAAACAGCTCAATTTTTGTTTCACCTGACCACAAAACTTTCCTCCAGAATTCAGCTGTTATGATGTGTATGTGCTCCAATCACTCTATCACAAAAAAATAAGAGTTGTAGAAAATATTGGAAACTCAAGACAAAAAACAAAACAAAACAAAAAAAAAACCTTAGATTCATATCGCGCTTTTCTAAACACTTAAAGCTCTCACAGAGAAGTGGGACTCATCATTCATTCACACCTGGTGGTGGTAAGCTACATCAGTAGCCACAGCTGCCCTGGGGTAGACTGACGGAAGCGTGGCTGCCAGTTTGCGCCTACGGCCCCTCGGACCACCGCCTATCATTCATTCATCATTCATTCACCAGTGTGAGCGGTACCGGGGGCAAAGGGTGAAGTGTCCTGCCCAAGGACACAACGGCAGCGAATTTTTGGATGTCAATTGGTGGGAAGCGAACCTATAACCCTCAGGTTTCTGGCCAGCCGCTCTACCCACTACGCCATGCCGCCCACAGACAACCATGACATTATGTTCTTTACAAGTGTATGTAAACTTTTGATCGCGACTGTATATATAGTTTAGACGTCTACTGGCAAGCATCTCTCCCAGATTGTTTTTCCACATGCGCACGTTATCGGACTGGAGGAAGTGAGCGCACAAAGGCTTAGCATCTAACCAGCAATGCTTTTTTTATGAGGAAAAAGAAGGGAAATGACAAAGAGCAGGCCAGGCACATCTGTGTTCATTTTACACAGGAAGGGATCTGTGCTTTAAAGTGTAAGGCCCGTGCACAGAAATACGACAAACTAATCAGTGGACTAAAACGCTTTGTGCGAGGCTGAGATCCTCCTTTGCCAGAGGACACAACTGTGTATGTTTCTTCTCTCGAGAGGGGAAGTGAATTCTGTACAAGAATTGAGCACTATCCAAAAATAACCCATTTGTGCATCTCCAGGGTGCCTTCCAGGAAGATAATGGATAGAGGACGGCAGGAGGGGAAAGATGATGCAATTAATAGAGCCTGTAGAACCCAGCAACCGCAAATATCATTCGGATCGCCGCCTTTAACCCATGACATCCCGATGGAGCAAAGACAGGCTCTGTTACAAATTTAATTTAGCAGTCAATAGCAAGAGAAAGGCTCTTGTGTTGGAAGAGAGGAACTGTGTTGGAAGATGTTTGCCCTTCTTTTTCTGTCTTTGTGGTGAGAGGTTATCACAAGCTTAAATCCACTATACCTATTTGTCAGCATGGTAAAATAGCCTGAAGGGTGTTTGTTCGTATCTGCGCTCCTTACAATGCTGTCTCATAGTAAAGTTTTACGGTTTCATTTGTAGATATAGGAAGCCTGGTCGGTGGCCTCACCTTATGACTCCTGCCTTCTCCCGGTGGACTGTCAGGCAGCATCATTTTCAGGTATTGCTCCTTTGAAAGTCTCTGGAGTGATTTCCCATCTCGCTCGGCAGCCTGGAGGCGGCAGGCGGCCTCCTGCGCATATAGCTGCCTAAAGACAATACAGAGGGCACACAACAGCTCATCAGTAGGGTCATGCAAGCCACTTCCTGCAGGGGAGGCCTTGGGCCAGCGTAGCCACTCGCTATTTAAGGAAGTATGTCAGTATCACACAATGCATCTTATGTGGATCAGATTTTGCATGCCACAGTCAGGCGTCAACAGTGCGAGAAGAAGCAGAACTGGAGAGTGTGAAGACCGCAGCTAGTGAGAGGAAGGAAAAAAGGGGGAAAGAGGCATTTATGGAGAAATATCCAGAACATAAAGATTAGACTCTAGAGCATAGGTGTCAAACGCAGATCTGGCCCTCCACATCATTTTATGGTTTGCGAACGCCTTGAAATATTATGTGCCAATAAAGTACCGTGTAATTTCTTAATAAATTTATAAGTTTTTTCTATTTTGACAGGAAAACTATATGAACTGCATGAAACTGGATACTTTTTTTAAAGGCCTACAGAAATGAAATGTTCTTATTTAAATGGGGATAGCGGGTCCATTCTATGTGTCATACTTGATCATTTCGCGATTTTGCCATATTTTTGCTGTAAGGATTTAGTAGAGAACATCAACAATAAAGTTCGCAACCTTTGGTGCTGATAAAAAAGCCTCGCCTTTACCGGAAGTCGCAGACGATGACGTCACAAGGGTGAGGGCTCCTCACGTCCTCACATTGTTTTTAATGGGAGCTTCCAGCAAAAACGACAATGATGTTTCCACCCCCTTGTTTCACAGTAGGTATGGTGTTCTTGGGATGCTACTTAGTATTCTTCTTCCTCCAAACACGACGAGTTGAGTTTATACCAAATAGTTATATTTTGGTTTCATCTGAACCACATGACATTCTCCCAATCCTCTGCTGTATCATCCATGTATCCATTTTGGTATAAACTCAACTCGTCGTGTTTGGAGGAAGAAGAATACTGAGTTGCATCCCAAGAACACCATACCTAATGCATGGGGGTGGAAACATCATGCTTTGGGGCTCTTTTTCTGCTAAGGGGACAGGACGATTGATCCGTATTAAGGAAAGAATGAATGGGGCCATGTATCGTGAGATTTTGAGCCAAAACCTACTTCCATCAGTGAGAGCTTTGAATGGTTGACCAAATACTTATTTTCCACCATAATTTACAAATAAATTATTTAAAATTCCTACAATGTGAATTCCTGGATTTTTTTTTCACATTCTGTCTCTCACAGTTGAAGTGTACCTATGATGAAAATTACAGACCTCTGTCATCATTTTAAGTTGGAGAACTTGCACAATCGGTGGCTGACTAAATACTTGTTTGCCCCACTGTATGTAAAAAATATGTATACTAATCGAATGTAAAGGCAAGTTCATATATTATTCGCTGTTACAATTGGCCCTCCGGTGGAAGCCATACTGCAATGTGGCCCTCAATGCCAAAGAGTTTGACGCCCCTGCTCTAGAGTGTTCGTACACTGGGGGAAGACATGACAACTGTTGGACTCAGACCAGGTGGAATGTTTTGCTTTGTGGGCGGTGATCAGGGACCGACATTCAAAATGCTTTTCTATACCGAGGGCTGGGATGTGACCAGGCATAGAGCTCAGCTTTAAGTGAGCAGCCAGTGAGGATGACACATGTTGGCATTGCTCTTGGCACTGCCGATGGCAGAGTGTCAGTTGGCTAGAACTGGCTGCAATTCTGAAACCTAGAAACACTTGCGTGAAGAGCTGCACAGTGGCAGGTTAATCACACCTTTTTAATGATGCGTTTATAGCTTAAAGGTTAGATTATTCCGGGCAGTAAAGTAACTTTGCACTAAAATAGCAAGAACATTTTCTTGTTTTCAGTTTTGTCCCACTTAATTTGAGCCCCCTGCAGATTTACTGAGGACATTCGTCTGCAGAAATATGTGGTTAATTGCTTCTTTTTTTTTTTTTTTACGTTTGTGAAGCGTTGATTTAGTGAGCATAACTGCTTCAAATACATTCTCATGATGCGGCTACTTATCCGAAATAATAATCATAACAGGAGAAAAAGTGTTCATATCAGGCCCCCAGTGGATCAGAGAATGAAATAATTCATTAAATTAAAAGTAGCATTTTGTCATTCTATCCACGACAGCACAGTTTCTGATAAAGTATTCAAACCTGTGTCCTCTGCAGTAAACATTTTCCCTGATATTTGATTTACCAGCATTATGCATGTTCACAAATAACCACTAAAGACAAAGCTGATTTTTAGGAGGATATGTGGGTAGCTGAGCTAAAACCAATTCTCACTTTGTTTGCAGGATATACGCTTGACTAACTGATTATTATTCTTCAGCTAGAACCTCACAGCATCTTGGCTAGAGGGCTGACACGAGGACGTTTGGGGTGAGTAGTGCACAGTAACATTATTCTGCCGCAGAAATGTCATAGCCGCTGATGCACAGCTCGTTAACCCCCATTCAGTGCAAGCAACCATCTAGGGGGAGTGATGTGGTGGTCTGGGAAAATAGGAAGGGTATGTGTAATGTATGTGAGTGTGTACGGTGGAGGGTCACAAAGGTTCAGAGCAGGGGTTGATTTCCATTGATTGTATACCTTGCACGCTCAGACAGCATTTTGAGAAGGAGTGCTAACAAGCTCTCTGCTCCTCTGGAACAAGGGAGAGTTAGTGAAAGAGAAAAAAAGGTGTTAAGCGCACTGTTACACACAATGAATGGTGTTAGAGCAGAGAGGGGACTTTTTTGGTAAAGGATCATGAGAAACTTCATTATGTTAGAACAATATCAGCGAAGAATATTACGCCATTCATCATGAGACAGGCTTATGTAAGCTAAAATAAATAACAAACAACCCGATGGGAAGGATAACTGAATTACAGGGCTTTTTCATAAGTCAGCAGAAGATGAATTCAGCATATGTGATCAATCAACGAGCCCTTAAGAACCACATTTCACAGACTAAATTAAATTATTTAAACACCGAAGCAAAGTTTTAATACATCGTCTCTTTTGAAATGAGCCCCTGCCCCTTAAACGTAGGGATGCATTCAAAAACTCGGTAATAGTGTGCAGTGCAAATAACATATGATATTTTAATTTTTCTCAATTATTACAAGACTCTTGCATATGGGCTCAACTAGGGAACACTGTTGTAAGAGTAGTCTAACATCGGCACAACGGTGTATAATCCATTACTGATGGGACTGTGCACTGAGGGCCTGATCTACTAAAATCCAAAAGACACATGCTAAACAGTAAAAGTAAATTAAGTAAAAACGTATTATTAGTGGACGCGTTGCGAGTGAGCTCCTGGGGCTGCGTGTATAAAGTGGCTTGACGGCCCTATTTAAGGATTTTGCATGAACCATACAAGCTGAGGCATTGTAGACACTCCACATTCATGACATCATATGTTCTGACGGTCCAACCTGTGCTGTTTGGTTATGTTTTACAATATGCAATACGCAAATATAATATGAACCATATTTTCTGGGCTATATGCAGTCGTGGTCAAAAATTCACATACACTTGTGAAGGACAGAATGTCATGGCTATCTCGAGATTCCAATAATTTCTACAACTCTTATTTTTTTTGTGATTGAGTGATTGGAGCACATACTTGTTTGTGTCACAAAATGCATTCATGAAGTTTGGTTCTTTTATGAATTTATTATGGGTCTACTGAAAATGTGACCAAATCTGCTGGGTCAAAAAGTATACTTACATCAATGTTAATATTTAGTTTCATGTCCCTTGGCAAGTTACACTGCAATAAGGCGCTTTTGGTAGCCATCCACAAACTTCTGGCAAACTTCTGCTTACGTTTTTGACCACTCCTCTTGACAAAATTGGTGCAGTTCATCAAAATGTGTCGTTTTTTCTGGGAATGGACTTTTTTCTGCAGCATTGTCCACATGTTTAAGTACGGACTTTGGAAAGGTCATTCTAAAACCTTAATTCTCACCTGATTTAGCCATTCCTTTACCACTTTTGTTGTGTGTTTGGGGTCATTGTCCTGTTGGAACACCAAACTGCACCCAAGACCCAACCTCCGGGCTGATGATTTTAGGTTGTCCTGAAGAATTTAGAGGTAATCCTCCTTTTTTATTGTCCCATTTACGCTCTGTAACGCACCAGTTCCATTGGCAGCAAAAACAGGCCCACAGCAAAATACCACTACCAACATGCTTGACGGCAGGCCTGGTGTTCCTGGGATTAAAGGCCTCTCCTTTTCTCCTCCAAACATGTTGCTGGATATTGTGGCCAAACAGCTCAATTTTTGTTTCATCTGACATCACATGGACAAAGATAAGACCTTCTGGGAGGAAAGTTCTGTGGCCACTCTATCAACAAAAAAAATCAAAAGTTGTAGAAATTATTGGAAACTCAAGACAGCCATGACATTATGTTCTTTACAGATGTATGTAAACTTTTGACCATGACTGTATAAGTGTGATCTAGAGAACAGAACCTATTTTAGGCATGCCAAAGGTGTGCTCTGGGCGACAGTGTTATTCTGCATCAGCAATAGTTGTTCCATACCCGGAAACACATACTGCAAGAAGTTTTTTCATATACGACATATAATAATACTATAATATGGAAAAAAAAATGTAAGCCAACACCAAAACAAATCAACTTAATTTGTTTTAATCAGCTTCTTAAGTCATCCAGCAGCAATACAATTATGAAATAATTTTTTGGAATAGACAATATATATTTTTCTTTTTGACAGTCTTGAAATGTTGACGTTCTAATAGTTAGCGTATATTCCGCATATACATAAAGACAAACACACTAATTAGATTGCGGTCTCTCTTTTACTCATTTAATAGTTGCAATCCTCTGTGCACATACTTAATAGATCAGCTTTGCATCTGCTATCAAGTTTGCACATACTCTAATACATGCAAACTGTGAGACTTGTTCGGCATATTGTTGCCGTAGTCGTTTTTCCAAGGATGCGTCGAAAGCGATGAACACCACAAAGGTAAGATATAAAGGATTTATTAACAAAAGGGAGCTATGAAAAGAAACACTGGTGTAAAGGGAAACAAAAGACGCTAGCGTGAGAGCTAGGATATACAAAGAAACTAAGACTTGGCACGAAGGCACAAAATGGAAAACAAAACACGATTAGCATGAGAGCTAAAAATTACAGGTGGCTTAGCATATGAGGTAGCAAGAAAATACATACGGTTAAGAAGGTCGTCACTGTTGCGCGTTGGCAAATTAGGATCCGAGAATGAGTGAACAGAAAAGGCTGGCTTATAAAGGGTGGTGATTACAAGAAACAAGTGTGCGAGAACCGAGACTAGCAGGTGGAAATAATATGTAACCATGGTGACGGACCAAACAGGAAAAAAGAGGGTCAGACGGAGAATGAAAAAAAAACTGGAACAATACACAATAAAATGAGAAGATCCGAGTACGGATCTTAACACAAAACATTAATAGATCAGGCCCTTAAAGAAAATACAATCATTTTCAGTTTTTTTTGACACATTCTCGATTGCTGCTTATTTTGCTGTGATGATTGAGGCAGTTTGTTATTCACAGTGTTTAAGCACCGGAACTGATTCAAAGTATCGATTTGTCACCAGTATCGAATATAATGGCAGCGATACCCAAGCATACCTTTATATAAATATATATATATATATATATATATATATATATATATACATATATATATATATATATATATATATATATATATACATATATATATATATCGTACATACACTCACACACAATCAATGGCATCAATAGCGCAGACAGGCACTTTATTATCAGCCAGCCTGTGGGAGAACTCAGCCTCAACTAGGATGCATGCATTGATCTCCCTTTTTAATATTTCTCATGACTTTGTGTTGATCTCTGCTTGGGATCCACCAGAGATCTGATAGAGACTCAGGATGGCGGTCCCACAGAGATTTGGCTTTTCGGGAACAATCAATAACCACAGGTGACATGCGTCAAGTGTGTTATGTCTGTGGATTTTTTGAGTGTATTTATTTTGTAGCTGTCGGCCTCTATCAGGCTGAGTTTATCCACACCAGGAGGGCAATAAAGCAGGGGCACATGTATTAAAATGTTTGATGCTGCACATAATAAACTTTGACCGTTTTTTTGTCTGTCTTGTTCACAAACACACTCACCCACAATCTGAAATGTCAGGAGGTCCCTCTTTGCTGTGAGCATCAGCATCAACATTATCAGCTGTCTTCACTGGGAGATTGCCATCTGGCTGTGTGCGTGTTTGTCCGCAGGCTTCTGAGCTGGGACCCTGACCGCACTCCGGTTCTGGCCCCGGCTCTGACCCTGCACCTGAGCTGCTGGTCTGAGGAATGGTGTACACCTTGGAGAAGTCGGCGGACATACAGTATCTGGCACCACGCGCCAAGGGACTGCCAGAATGATGTGAGCCACTGACCAGACAGCAAAAAATAAAGAAAAGAAAGCAGAATGCAACTCAAAAGCCAGGCAAATGATACGTTTAAAAAGCAGACAAAAAAATGAATGCATAAATAAATATGAGATGACAAAATGATCACTTCTCAACTCTATATATGATTCAATAAATATATATTGTACTGTACATTCAATGAGTGACAACTCAAAGCATTAGCAAAGGAAAACAACACAATGAAGTTGATTGTCTATTGTATGTCAACAGTATAATAAAATAGCATACAGAGTTTTTTGTTATGTTTGTTTCTGACTGATGGCATGCAAGATGCAGTTCTCCCGTCCAAAGGCAAAACCTAGTAACTCACTTCTACCTGATTTTGAGAAAACAAAGGAAAACCAATCTATTTTGATGCTGTCTTACAAAGATCTACAAAGTCATCAAACGTATGGATGTTTTCCTGAGCTTTCATTTTCTTGCCGATTGAGCCATGGATTGAATCTGCTCTCATGAACGTGGGCCCTTTCTCCAGATATTTTATCACAATCTCGGGTGGGCCCCATTCTGTGTTTGCACATTGGGCAAGAGCCGTGTACAGCGTCCAGTTTTTATTTTGACCTCCACAGTTATCTGCCCAAAAGAGTATGCAAGGGGAAGACTCAAGAACAATACATTTAATGAAGGTGCTTGCAACGTCCTGGGCCAATCTTACAAATATCCCCTCGTGCCATAATATCACATAATCAGGTTGACCGTCGGCCCCCATTCGTGCAAATGTCTCAGTAAAGACAATAAGGCGACTGACAAAGAAGCTCCGATTGGTCCCTTGAGATACTAGGTTTTCTGTTGTATCTACGCAGTTATGTGGTAGTTGCTAGGTCCTGCCATGCGCCAAACATCTTACTTACGGAGCAAATTACAATATTGCATACACTAATGTAAAGCATATCACCTAGGAACTCCAAAATTATTAGCAGCTCAGTTTTGACCAAAATTGAGTTACCGGGTTTTGCCTTTGGACGGGAGATTTGTCACAGGACATAACATGATTAAGATTAAGATTAAAAGAGTTTTCAGGCAATGCTTCAATTCATAAAACTGGGTAGATCTACAAAATAGCACAAGGTTTCCTATTGAATACATTTAATAGTGTGTGTGTTATCTTCATTATCTCCAGGCCGGGAAATATTCAGTTTGAAGTAGCAGAGAGCAGATTTCATTCTAAATGACAAAGTAAAATGTAAAATTGGATCTTTGGGCTTTAAAAAAGACATCTGTTGTACTGAGTATAGGATTTAAAGGGTTGATCAGAGTCTTCTGGTCAACTTAACACTCAAAGTTGGCATGACTTGGCAGCACTCCATGCCCCACTTACATATTCATGACCATCTGGGCCACACCCTGCTAAATGTACTCCTGCTGCTGCACTCTTGGTGTAAATGACACTGGTGTCAAAAACAATTACATGAAAATGATGGGAAGCATCAGGGTGGTCTGGGTGATGGCATAGCCCCTTTTTGTAAGAGTTCCAACAAGGTCCATTGATTTGAGCAAATTGTATGGACATAATAATGCATGGCATAAACAAATAAGACCGTTTTTTCTATTCCATGGAGACTGTGACCATTCGGTTGTGGACCAAGACTTCTTCACACATTCTTTGTTCCCAGATGGCCACCAGACTGGTGAGGGGCACTTGGATGGGAATGTGATGAAGACCCCCCATGTTGCTACAGCCTGACAACATGCTCCATTCAGAAGTGCCGACACAGCTGGATGAGTTAGGTTGAGGGTTGAGGGTAAGAGAGCACGACCGGGTGAAAAGTTCAAGCATACCCAGAAAATATTCCTTTGTGCATGTGTTAACGAAATGAACCAATCAATGTACCATATAAAACTGTAAATATAACATTGGGTTGTGCTGCAAACCATAAACCAGTGGTTCTCAAATGGGGGTATGCGTACCCCTGGGGGTACTTGAAGGTATGGCAAGGGGTACGTGAGATTTTTTTTTAAATATTCTAAAAATAGCAAAAATTCTAAAATCCTTTATAAATATATTTATTGAATAATACTTCAACAAAATATGAATGTAAGTTCATAAACTGTGAAAATAAATGCAACAATGCAATATTCCGTGTTGACAGCTAGATTTTTTGTGGACATGTTCCACAAATATTGATGTTAAAGATTTCTTGTTTTGTGAAATTTTTTGGGGAATTAAATTCATGAATCCAGATGGATCTCTATTACAATCCCCAAAGAGGGCACTTTAAGTTGATGATTACTTCTATGTGTAGAAATATTTATTTATAATTGAATCACTTGTTTATTTTTTATCTTTTTTTCCAAATAATTCAAGAATGACCACTACAAAAGAGCAATATTTTGCACTGTTATACAATTTAATAAATCAGAAACTGATGACATAGTGCTGTATTTTACTTCTTTATCTCTTTTTTTCAACCAAAAATGCTTTGCTCTGATTAGGGGGGTACTTAAATAAAAAAAAATGTTCACAGGGGGTACATCACTGAAAAAAAGTTGAGAACCACTGGCATAAACCAATGAATCGAGTGTGTTTTATCCCAGTGGGAAAATCAATAATGTGACAAAAATGACTGGAAAACCCCCACAATGGAGCCAAGTAAATGCTCAGAGACAGAGGAAAAATATCAAATAAATGTTTTTCCTGTACTTGTTCCTCCTTTGCCTGTGATATCTTACTTTGAGGCAATTTCAATACAAATGCGGATATTTTAAAAACCCATACAAGTATATGAATGTTGTTCTCTTCTCCACATGCAAAAACATACAGCTGGTTTTCTTTCCTTAAAAGCAAAGCACTTGGAAAACTCAGGTTTGTGTGTGGAAAGGTAAAAAGGGGCTTTTTGGCTTGTGTCATAAGTAATGTGCAATATTATATCATGTTTAAACCTCATTTACCAAGATAACACAAGGAAATTGACCTTTGACTGTCATTTTTTTGTGTGTGGTGATGGACATGCTTGTGGGCGCCCTACAATACGCAATAAAAAATAAAATAAAAACATAAATTTGGGTTTTTGTACTCTGTGTAAGTCAGAATCCAAAATAGAAACAGATTTATTCGCCATGTATTTTTAAGTCAATGCATTTGACTTGGTGGACTGTACTGTGTTTGTTCAAAGTAATGTGTACTGATTTTATTGTACATCTGATATCTCAATACATTGATTGAGCAGTTAGGTCAGCTGTGGTAGCTTTGTCACGCTTTTGAATTGGACAAAATAGTGAATGTGTTTTTTTATGTGGATAAAGATTGTTTTACTACTCCATTTGTGTGGATGTCTTTTTTTTGCACCAGAGTGGGAAAAATTTGCATTTTTGAAAGTATCCGTGTTCGTGTGGATATGGACTTTGACCAGTATGGAAAGTCTGTCGGAAAAATCTCACCATAGAACAGCAATGATGCAACAATTATGCTAAAAGTAACGCTCCACAAGGTGCCATGATGCCCTGGCAATCAATGGCATAATAAACGTATACAATTTTGTAATGCTAGGTCATAGTTATGTTCATATTTTAAATATTTATGCTCAGTAACAAAACTTGACATATGAAAATGGTACCTCTGAGTTAATTCGAACAAACTGACTTAAATTTCATTGTCAAATGGTTTATTAGATCTCTACTGCTATGCTGTATAACTACTCCTTGACTGTATTTTCTTCCAAATGTAAGTTGGAGCGCATGAGAGAATTCAGAGACATGTCTAGTGGTTAGCATATTGGCCTAACAGTCAGTAAATCAACAGAAACTCCCCCTCAGCATTTCTGTGTGTCGTTTGATTGTTCTCCTCGTGCATACCGTCAGGGTTCCTCCCGCTGTCAAAAAACCTGCATCTTTGGCTAATTGGTGACTCAAAATTGTCCAAAAGTGGGATTGTGAGTGTGAATGGTTGTCTATATACTGCCCTGAAAAATGTGACTATGAACTACCACTCAATTTTAGCAAGCAAGTGCCGAATAAAATTTTCACTCACAATTTGGTAAAACAAGAAGTCCAAAGTTATTGCACAGCTGAGATCAGGCACCCTGCCATTATATTTCATAATTATCATGGGGTATCAGGTCTGTTTACAGGCATCCATGAACAGGGCTCTCCAGTCTTCTCTGTTGTTCGTTATATGTATGAGTTCTATATTATTTATCTCTTTTGTCCGTTATATGTATGAGTTCTATATTATTGATATTTCCGATAACATTTCTTAGGGTGTTGATATATGTTGTTCATTGTTGACCTGGAGCTTTCTTTCTTACTACTTTTCCTGTAAACATCAGTTTTTCTAAGCCGTATTTTCGATTGATATGTCCGAGGAATTCCAGCTACCTATTTTGAATCGTTGCAATGAGCGATCATCATATTTTTGCGCTTGCCAATATCTCTTTATTACTTTTCTTTACAAAGGGGAACATTATCACAATTTCAGAAGGGTTAAAACCAATAAAAATCAGTTCCCAGCGGCTTATTTCATTTTTCGAAGTTTTTTTCAAAATTTTACCCATCATGGAATATCCCGAAAAAAAGGCTTTAAAGTGCCTGATTTTCGCTATCTGTAAATCCAGCCGTCCATATTCCTGTGACGTCACTGCGTGACGCCAATACAAACAAACATGGCAGATAGAACTGAAAGATATAGCGACATTAGCTCGGTTTCAGACTCGGATTTCAGCGGCTTAAGCGATTCAACAGATTACGCATGTATTGAAACGGATGGTTGGAGTGTGGAGGCAGATAGCGAAAATGAAATTTAAGAAGAAACTGAAGCTATAGAGCCATATTACGACGGACAAAGAACGCGGACGAATTCCGCGATCGCATTCTAACCAACGATTGCATCTTTTGACCACTGGAGCAACTTAAATCCGTCGATTGGTAAGTGTTTGTTTGGCATTAAATGTGGGTGGGGGTAAAGGCTGGATGCAAATATAGCTACAAATGTACATACAGCTAGCCTAAATAACATGTTAACATCGATTAGCTGGCAGTCATGCCGTGACCAAATGTCTGATTAGCACATAAGTCAATAACAGCAACAAAACTCACCTTTGTGATTTCGTTGACTTTATCGTTGGAAATGCATCTGCTTTGAGTGTCGCAGGATATCCACACATCTCTGTGGTAGCATCGCAATCGTCGGTAAAATGTGCAGAACAAACGAGGGACTTTCGCATCTTTTGACACCGGTGCAACTTGAATCCCTCGATTGGTTTTTTTGTTTGGCATTAAATGTGGGTGGAGGGAAAGGCTGGATGCAAATATAGCTACAAATGAGGCATATTGATGCAATATGTACATACAGCTAGTCTAAATAGCATGTTAACATCGATTAGCATACCGTGCTAATCGATGCACACTCCACGTAAAACAACTTGAATCTGTCCCTGATCGTGTTGTTACACCCTCCGACAACACACCGACGAGGCATAATGTCTCCAAGGTACGGAAAACAGTCGCAAAAACGGAAAATAACAGAGCTGATTTGACTTGGGGTGTGTAATGTGTTTTGACAAAATGGCGGATTGCTTCCCGTTGTAACGTCACAGGTGAAAGGTCATTGCTCCGACAGCGAACAATTGAAAGGCGTTTAAATCGCCAAATTCACCCTATTAGAGTTCAGAAATCGGTTAAAAAGACATATGGTCTTTTTTCTGCAACATTAAGGTATATATTGTGACACTTACATAGGTCTGGTGATAATGTTCCCCTTTAAGCCATGATATTTGGAGTATTTTTCTGAAGAACCACATTTAAGTTGCCTCTAATTTTCTCAGTTTTTGATTATTTAAAGTCTGGCATTCTCAGCAGTAAAGTAGGACACAACATACATACGTTTTGAGGACTGAGTTTGGAGTCAATTGAGATGTTTCTATTTTTAAATATAAGACTAATTGTTTTTAAAACTGTCTTTTGACGTGGCAATCTGTTTATCTCTTTTTCACATCTACCATCAGAAGTTACTGCGACGCCGATGTATTCCAATTGATCCACTTGTTTTATAACCTTGTTGTTGCATGTGATGTTACATGCAGGTGGAGGTGGTTTCTTGGAAACTGTCATGCATTCGGTTTTGTTGCTTCACTGTGGGCTACTACTTTGTTCAGGATGTTTTGTAGTTTTTCTTCAGTCTCCCAATAGCACAGTGTCATCTGCATGTCTGAGGTTGTTAACATTATTTCCTCCAACTTTTATACCATCTTAATGATTGATGTTGCATAAGATCATTTCACTGTAGATCAGGAGATAGTTCAAAACCTTGTCGAACACCCCTTTCAATGGCTTTGAATTGATTGCCATTATGTTTAGGCTATCATTTTGTCCCTTTATGTACTTCTCATGGTCAAGAAAAGTATAGAGATGCTTAGGACTCACTTGCTGTGCATTGCTTTGTAATGTTTGGTTACCATATGCATAGAAACACATGGTGCAAGAAAACAAGGGAAGCCAGCCCTAAAAATAATCATCTTAAATACGGTTCACGGCATGTGTGATACCTTGAGTGTGAAGAGATCTCGCTCAAGTCTCCGATGCTGCCATCTGTCACGTTGCTGGCCATTAATGCTGAAGCGTAACCCTGCGGCAGGTATGGTTTTCCGTGATCCTCTTCTGATGGCATGTCCTCGTGGTGCTCTGATACCCAGGCATTACCCTGCTCCCCCATCCTGCTCTGTATCAATACCCGAGTCCCCGGGACCATGCAAGGATTGGTGTCGATGCCACTGTCCGTGGAGGCCCCTTTGATGTAAGTAAGACCCAACATCTCTGGGTCCATCAAGTCTCCTGAGCCAAAGTGCTTATCATCACTGTTGCTAGAGGCATTGCTTGACAGAGTGTTGCTACTCGAGTGGCTTGAGTTCTTATCGCCCATCTAGGACAATGAGAGAAACAGAAAGGTGTATCAGACAAGGTCAAACAGCCACTGCAAAAAATCATACAGGTGTTAACTGGTACCAAATAGGAGGTTACATTTGTCACCAACCTCCTTTAAAGAACTTTGCTCGCAGTAAGAAGTCATAGTTTGGTACAGTATGTCAATGGATGTTCCCATTCAGCAGGGTCACTCTATTCTCCGGACATTCAATCCATCGCAACTGGACTGTTCAGTTTGTCTTAACAGACATTTTGCCTCTCATCTGAGCAGGCTTTAATGGTTCATGGTCATAGACTTAAATTGGTCAGATCTAGTCTAGATGCTGTTGCCAAAGCTCAAACTATTTACCCTCCAACAGGAGGAGGACGGGCTTGTTGAAGTGAAAAAACAACTGTTAAGATGCCAGAGGGGTTGCTCGTTTGCATCTAAACAGTCGTTTTTTCACCACAATAGGGTGAAACCATCCTTGCCTGTGCACACCCTCCCTGCATAAGCATCTACACTAGATCTGACCAACCTAGGTCTATGAATATGAACTGATTACGCCTGCTCTGATGAGAGGAGAAACATCTTTTAAGACAAACTGGACAGTCCAGTTGTGATCGATTGAATGCCCTGAGAATCACAGTTTGTAGTAATGTTGTCAACACCACCTCTCAACTCAGACCCACACAGTCACCCCACTTATTTATTTGTACAAGTCAAATGTCAATCAATCAATTAATCTCAAAGTGCTTTAAAAACTCACGACAACATCCCCTGATCTAAACCAACATTTGGTCAAGAAAAAACTCAAAAGACCCCAGCTAAGGAAAAATAAGAAACCTTGAGAAGGGACCGCAGATCTTCAGTCCAAAGGCAAAACCTAGTAACTCACTTCTAGCTGATTTTGAGAAAACAAAGGAAAACCAATGTATCTTGATGCTGTCTCACAAAGATCTACAAAGTCATCAAACGTATAGATGTTTTCTTGAGCTTTCATTTTCTTGCCGATTGAGCAATGGATTGAATCTGCTCTCATGAACGTGTGCCCTTTCTCCAGATATTATATCACAATCTCGGGTGGGCCCCATTCTGCGTTACTAGGTTTTTCTGTTGTTCTACGCGGTTATGTGTTAGTTGCTAGGTCCTGCCATGCACGTAACAGCTTACTTACAGAACAAATTACAATATCGCATACACTAATGGAAAGCATATCACCTAGGAACTCCAACATTATTATCAGCTCAGTTTTGACCAAAATTGAGTTACTGGGTTTTGCCTTTGGATGGGAGAGATGTAGCGACAACGCTTCCACGGTGATTGGCTACAATGGATGTCAAGTGGGTATAATTATTGAAATGTTAAATTAATAGATAATGTGGCAGACCAGTCTATCAGGAAGCAAACAGATCGAAAATATAAATGTAACTGTTCATGTGAGCATTTTAAACCAAAATCGTCACCCATCATATTTTCTTCAGCATGCTTGTTAAGGCAATTGTAAAGTAATGGCGGCGAATTAAATTCACATCACATTTTATCAAAAAGAGCTACACTTATTTTGAATAATAAGCCCTGTGTATTAGGTGCACAATGCACAATGCGAAGAAAATGGTTTAAATGTTCATCTTTTGTTGATATGACACCAAATGAAAGCCTTGGATGCCGTTAATGCATCTGCTATTGGCATCGACGTAAAACGCAAAGAAGGAACAAGGGACTGAGTTTGAAGAAAATACACTGCAGATAGAAAGGCTGAGGTGTTGAATGTATTCAAGCTTCTGGAAAAATGTGTCTGAGCGAAGAGTGAGACATTGAAAAAAAAGTGATAAGATGGCACACCTGTGAACAAGCTGATGAGGAGAAAGTAATGAATGTAAAGCTTGAGGGGACAACATGAGGGTGGCCAGCAAAATAGAGCCGTTGCAAAGCCTCTAATCAAGGACATGCTCACATTCACTTTTGAGTCTGATAAGAGGTGAAAGGATGCATTGTCCAAAAATCTTGTCCACTAATATTAAATCAAAAGAAACATTTGAACTTTTACCCTAGAAAGCCTGTTGGGTGAGTCTTTGCTTCCTTCTCGCTGCTTCAATGGGTTCAGAATCTTAGTGCATGGGATGTGCCACTTGGCCTCTGCAGGTCATCAAGGAGTACACACAGGCGTATATAAAAATGAAATCTGTAGAGATTACATCCTGTTTAATGGGGTGGGATGAAGGACTCACCGGCCGACCTGGTCCTCTCCAGTGTGGGCTCTCTCTCCCTGTGGATGTCTCCATCACCCCCTTGGATGTCTCCTGCATGCTCATGGAGGATTGGAGAGGGACATCTGTAGAGAAATTATGAGCAAGGACATGTTGAGAAGTGTATTCCACAAGGAGAAAAGATAGATTTTTCCGCAGATCGAAGGCAATTAGCGTGTAATCACTATGGCTAAAATACTCGAGAAGCACACTAAAGACTATTTAGGTGACTTAGCTTTCCAGAAAGTAGCTTGCTTTTGAGAAAAAGAGGATATCATTTTTCCAACTTGCTTCTAATGGAAGTTGCTAGAGATAATAAGGGTTCTATCTTCTAGGTGGAGGTCTGAGTGCCTAAACTTTCAAAGCGACTGTAGTTGAAGATCTATGGTCTATTCCGGGGTTCGGCAACCCACAGCTCTAGAGCCGTATGTGGCTCTCTCGCGCCACCTTAGCGGCTCCTTGGGGCTTTTTTAAATGTATGAAAATGAAAAAAGGTGGGGAAAAATATATTTTTTGTTTTAATATGGTTTCCTGTTGGAGGACAAAGTTAAAGTTAAAGTACTTTAAAAAGTAAAGTTAAAGTAAAGTTAAAGTACCAATGATTGTCACACACATACTAGATGTGGCAAAATTATTCTCTGCATTTGACACATCACCCTTGATCACCTCCTAGGAGGTGAGGGGGACAGTGGGCAGCAGCAGTGCCACGCCCGGGAATCATTTATGGTGATTTAACCCCCAATTCCAACCCTTAATGCTGAGTGCCATGCAGGGAGGTAAAGGGTCCCATTTTTATAGTCTTTGGTATGACACGGCCGGGATTTGAACTCACGACCTACCTATCTCAGGATGACACTCTAACCACTAGGCCACTGAGCAGGTCATGACACAAACCTCCCTAATTGTTACAAATTCCACTGTTTATATTAAACATGCTTCAATGATGAGAGTTTTGTCCTACTAATTTTGGCGGTCCTTGAACTCACCGTAGTTGGTTTACATGTACAACTTTCTCCAACATTGCCACAGAAAGACGTGTTTAATGCCACGTTCGAAATAAACTCAAACTCAAACTCCTTCGTCTCATTTTGTCCACCAAACTTTTTATGCTGTATGTGAATGCACAAGGATTAGCTTTGCTGATGTTATTGACATGTGTGGAGTGCTATTCAGGCATACTTGGTCACTGCATGACTGCAAGCTAATCGATGCCAAAATGCTATTTCGGCTAGCTGGATGTACATATTGCATCATTATACCTCATTTAATTTCCTTTACTTATGTCCTCTGTGTATTTAATTTATATTTGCATGTCTCATGGCACATTATCTGTATGTAATATAGGCTGCATTTCTGATAGTTGTTTGTGTGCCATTATAGACCACAGCAAACGATACCCAGCTTGCAAAGATTGTAATAAATCCATACAGCCTGCAGTTTCCTTTAACTTGTTCACACACATCTATATCTTTGGCCATTCACTACCGGTAACTTCCTGAAGTTTTCTCACCCTCTGAGATAACTTGCAGATTAATTTTGGTCAAATATGACTCTTTTAAAATTTTGGGTTGACAAACCCTGGTCTAGTCAATAGGTCTTGTTCTTTTCTGCATGATGTCGGCTTTGACAGACCGCAGCGATATGGATCCTTGCAAAGTTTAAGGCACGTTTGAGAGTGCTGACAGAAGAATACCAGAGCAAACCTTATTGTCATGGTCAGTAACCTTTGATAGACAGATATTGGTCTCTGGTGTATTCTGCTCTTTCGCCAGTCTCAGGGTGAAAGCTGTTAGGGCCAAGTATTGTACACTACACAATTTCCAGCAAACAATGATAAGTGATGTCAATAAACCTCAAAGTCTTATCCAAATTGTACATTTTGGAAATATTTATTTCATTGAAATCATTTTCAAACCAGACATAGCCCTGTCTAGCTTTGTTGGCCAAATTTCAGCTACAGTCAGTAATTCTGTAGAATGGTTTGTTGTTTCATTGTGAGTGTGTTCTGAGAACCGAGGCAGAAAAGGGTATTACAAAAAAAAACTTTTGGCCAAAAGGCTTTAAAACCTAATTGATGATTTCTCTTTCATAGAAAGGGATTATTTAAAAAAAAAAAAGTAGTAATACATATAAGTGATCAAACTAAATCGAGCCTACTTTGGCCAGTTTGTCACAACACAATATCAATGGGCAAAACAATTGCTATCTTGACTTTTCAGTGTATGTTTGATCATCATGTTCCATTTTCCCCAGTATCTTGGCCGCAGTGGTCAAAGAAGCAACATTTAATGCACACAATCAGGGAAATGTCAAGGAAATATTGAATGGATAGAGAGTCAAACATAACCCATGTCCCTGTCCTTAATTACTAATGTAGACTGAATTTACAGTGTCTGCCTTCATAATCCTTTTAAGAATAAACTACCACACACCCATCATATCCAGGCTGTTGGGACCAGGAGCTGCTGCCACAGGGTCCTGGATCACTGGAGGAGGATTGATTACTAGGTGAGCTTCTGTAATGCTGTTCTCCCTTGTTACAGGAAGTAACCTGGGGATTCTCCATGTCCTGCATCATTCTGCAGACAGAAAGGTTAAACAAATATAGTAGACATTGTCATAACATGAGTTTGAAAGTGAAAAAAATTAAGTCTAAATCAAAGTTGGGAGGAGAGTTGGGTGAAAAATTAAAGGGGAATTGCACTTTTTCTTTAATTTTGGAAAAATAGCTTTTTGTGTCGACCTGCCCCATTCCAGGTCCTAAATTGGCTGTCAAAGTGTCCCAACTTGTTAGATTACCTTCCCAGATGTCTCATATCCAGGTGAGATTCATGATTTATGATCACGAATAAACTTACAGGAAGCCGGGAAGAAAGAAAGCAGCCGACCACACTATGATGTAAACATAGGGAGACATGGAGTGATTACGTCGCCGCTATAAATAGTTTGTCCGTGTAAGCGCTTAAACTAACAATATCATTAATACTTGGTCAATAACAAAGCCACAAAATCTAAATTGAGCATTGTTGGCGCTTTTTGAATCGTTATTTATCGAATTTAATGGGTGGAATTTTGGAGCTCCCATTTATTCACTTTTATTCAACTTTTTATTTTTGCTAATTTAATATTTAGAATATGTTGTCATGTCTTTCAAAAGTATTGTGAACGACGGGCAAAATTCCAAAAAAGTGCAGTTCCCCTACAAAGGAAATATTCAATCAGACAACACCTCTGTGGCTAAATGTTCAAGTAACACTCTTTGCAATGCATTTTAGTTTGAGTCAATAATATAATATAGTTTACACATATTGATTATAAGTTTGCCCTTGGTTAAGTACTTAAAATACATGTGTCTATAGACGTTCTAATTAATCTTGGTCATTGTATGCTCAGGTTAGTCAATTGATCACAACTGGGCTCTTCAGTCAAAGACGTTTCAGCTCTCATCCGAGCAGGCTTTATCAGTTCATGCTTATGATCTTAGTTCGGACTAGATCTGACCAATGCTGAGAATTAAAAGATATGTCTTAGAAAAATAATAATTGGCATTCTAATTGACCTGGAATTCCAAATTGCCTATAGTCGTGAATATGAGTACCGGTATGTCTACTTGTCTGTACAATATGTGCAATTGTGTGGTTACTAGCTCAAGGTGTACCCACCTCACGCCCAAAGTCGGCTGGATAAGCTCCAGCTCACCCTAATTAAGAAAAGCGGTATTGAAATGCACGACAAAAGGCGCAGTGGTCTGCACAGAAGGTGCAATATATCATAACCTGGATTTTGGATATACAGTATATTGATGTAATGTAAAAAATATATCTGCTCCATGTCAACATGAAATAAAAACTGTTTTGTTTTTAATTTGCAGAGGTGCACTTTTTTATCGATCGATTTCTATTTTGATTTAATTCCTATATTTATTTTGCGATATTTCTCCTCTGTCACTACTCCCCCTGGACTTCCTCATATAGAGTAAAACACACTCTTTGTTTTTGCAGTAATTGGATGAGAGGAGCTGATTTGTGTCAGTGTCCCCATCACCTCCTCTCCAGCGATGCGCAGAGAGCGTGGAGTAGGAGGCATACATTCAGAGAAAGAAAGAATTGAAAAATGGAGTGCTCCCACTGACAGGAACTCTGATTAAGCAGAGGAGGCGGTCGTTGTCCCAGTACAGTGAGAGCAGGCAAAACCACAGGGGGTCATTGTGACACTGTGGAAAGGTTATCATGACTGTAGGGGTTTCAAGAGGATGAACAAATCAGTGCTTTACATGGCTGGATGGAGATGTCCAAAAGAGACCGTCTAAAAACAGAGCGGGACTCTTTCATCAAAGAGGGATGAAAGAAAAGCACTAAATTCATTGGACTAAAAGGCTTCATTTATATTTATGCAAATATAAAAACAAAAGCATTGTATACTTTTTTTCATGAATCTAAAAAGGTTGAGAGTTCAAAGATACACCTCAATGGATTACATCTTTGGGGTTATGGTGTTTAACTAAAAGCAATTAGGTCACTTTGGTTTATTTCCTTTAAATCCCTCGACTATGCTTTGAGCTTATTGCTTGCTTTTATTGTTTTGATGATGCCATCCCAAAACAGGCTAAACGGTCATCATTTTTCAAAATAAAGTTTAGTCAAACAAGTGAGATTTCTTGTTTGACCCATGTTACAGTTTAAAACAACATCTGTGAGATTTCTTGTTTGACCCATGTTACAGTTTAAAATTACATTTTTATTGATCAGCATATTCCACAACACGACCTTGTGAGATCTTAGTTCAGTCAGTGTCAGAAACTTTTTGAGATGCCTTGTCTTTTTCTCTGCTTTTTTTACACAGAAAAGCAATAAAAGCAAAGAAGAAATAAGAATAATCACTGAAAATGATGTAAAAATATTTTCACATTAGGGATGCTCAAAACAAAATCCATCCCGATTTGTACTGTCATGTGCTAATTTTTTTTAAATATACTGTAAATTGGTAATCACAAAGGTCCAAAAAAGCTACCATTTTACACAAAGACTCACATTGCGCCCTCCCTAACATAGAGGTTGACACTTTCTTCTTTTGCTCTACGACCCGGCGAGCCCAGTGGGGTCAACTCACCCTGGCCACAACTCACTCTAACCACTAGGCCACTGAGCAAAGGTGTAACTCTGACAAACTAGAAAATATGCGTGTAAAAAACAAAACATTGTAGATTCACATTTTTGCCAAATTGTGCAGCCCTACGTCATATTCTGTGGGTCTACATTTTACATTGGTTATAATGGTTAAATTAGATTAGAGTCCATGGTTCTCGCCCGCAAAAAGGGTGGAATGCCATCTCCGGGTTGGGGAGGAGACCCTGCCCCAAGTGGAGGAGTTCAAGTACCTAGGAGTCTTGTTCACGAATGAGGGAAGAGTGGATCGTGAGATCGACAGGCGGATCGGTGCGGTGTCTTCAGTAATGCGGACGTTGTATCGATCCGTTGTGGTGAAGAAGGAGCTGAGCCGGAAGGCAAAGCTCTCAATTTACCGGTCGATCTACGTTCCCATCCTCACCTATGGTCATGAGCTTTGGGTCATGACTGAAAGGATAAGATCACGGGTACAAGCGGCTGAAATGAGTTTCCTCCGCCGGGTGGCGGGGTTCTCCCTTGGAGATAGGGTGAGAAGCTCTGCCATCCAGGAGGAACTCAAAGTAAAGCCGCTGCTCCTCCAAATGGAGAGGAGCCAGATGAGGTGGCTCGGGCATCTGGTCAGGATGCCACCCGAAGGCCTCCCTAGGGAGGTGTTTAGGGCACGTCCAACCGGTAGGAGGCCACGGGGAAGACCCAGGACACGTTGGGAAGACTATGTCTCCCGGCTGGCCTGGGAACGCCTCGGGATCCCCCGGGAAGAGCTAGACGAAGTGGCTGGGGAGAGGGAAGTCTGGGCTTCCCTGCTTAGGCTGCTGCCCCCGCGACCCGACCTCGGATAAGCGGAAGATGATGGATGGATTACATATGGACAAAATTACAACTATGTACATCATCAAATGCATCATCCAACTTGTGAATCAAAAACCTTCAATGTCTCAAGATGCAACACTTAACCATACACATGGTATATATATATATATATATATATATATATATATATATATATATATATATATGTAATATATATATATATATATATATAATATATATATATATATATATATATATATATATATATAAGGAACATAGCAGAGATAACTGGACATTGACTGTACCTGGCTCCGTCTGGTAACTTCCTATCAAAGGATGTGCTGCGTGGGATAGCGGCCTGATGCTGCTGCAGAATCTGCTGGCACTGGAGGCGATCTGGTCCTTGAGTAGGTGATCCTCGGGACAAAGGAGCTCCAGCAGCTGCTGGCACCCTATGCCAGGTGGTGTTCCTTCTGAAGGGTGTCTTGTACTCGCAGGGTGTACCTTCACTGTCGACTTTGTACTCCACCATGGGAATGCGGTAAAGCTCAGAGCAACCCCTAAGAAGTGATGGGGGAAGTTGAAGGCAAATGTAGTATAAAGGCAGAGAAAAGTTGACCAAAAGGTTGGAGTATATACAAACCCTGTTTCCATATGAGTTGGGAAATTGTGTTAGATGTAAATATAAACGGAATACAATGATTTGCAAATCCTTTTCAACCCATATTCAAATGAATGCACGACAAAGACCAGATATTTGATGTTCAAACTCATAAACTTTATTTATTTTTTTGTAAATAATAATAAACTTAGAATTTCATGGCTGCAACACGTGCCAAAGTAGTTGGGAAAGGGCATGTTCACCACTGTGTTACATCACCTTTTCTTTTAACAACACTCGATAAACGTTTGGGAACTGAGGAAACTAATTGTTGAAGCTTTGAAAGTGGAATTCGTTCCCATTCTTGTTTTATGTAGAGATTCAGTCGTTCAACAGTACGGGGTCTCCGCTGTCGTATTTTAAGGTTCATAATGCGCCACACATTTTCGATGGGAAACAGGTCTGGACTGCAGGCGGGCCAGGAAAGTGCCCGCACTCTTTTTTACGAAGCCACGCTGTTGTAACACATGCTGAATGTGGCTTGGCATTGTTTTGCTGAAATAAGCGGGGCGTCCATCAAAAAGACGGCGCTCAGATGGCAGCATATGTTGTTCCAAAACCTGTATGTACCTTTCAGCATTAATAGTGCCTCCACAGATGTGTAAGTTACCCATGCCTTGGGCACTATTGCACCCCCATACAATCACAGATGCTGGCTTTTGAACTTTGCGCCGATAACAGTCTGGATGGTTCGATTTCCCTTTGGTCCAGATCACACGATGTCGAATATTTCCAAAAACAATTTAAAATGTGGACTCGTCAGCCAATGGAACACTTTTCCACTTTGCATCAGTCCATATTAGATGATCTTGGGCCCAGAGAAGCCGGCGGCGTTTCTGGATGTTGTTGATAAATGGCTTTCGCTTCGCATAGTAGATTTTTAACTTGTTCTTACAGATGTAGCGACGAACTGTATTTAGTGACAGTGTTTTTCTGAAGTGTTCCTGAGCCATGTGGACAAATCCTTTAGAGATTGAAGTCGGTTTTTGATACAGTGCCATCTGAGGGATAGAAAGTCACAGGTAATCAATGTTGCTTTCCGGCCATGCCGCTTACGTGAAGTGATTTCTCCAGATTCTCTGAACCTTATGATGATATTATGGACCGTAGATGTTGAAATCTCTGAATTTCTTGCAATTGTACTTTGAGAAACGTTGTTCTTAAACTGTTTGACTATTTTCTCACGCAGTTGTGGACAAAGGGGTGTACCTCGCCCCATCCTTTCTTGTGAAAGACTGAGCATTTTTTGGGAAGCTGTGTTTATACCCAATCACGGCACCCAACCGTTACCAATTAGCCTGCACACCTGTGGGATGTTTCAAATAGGTGTTTGATGAGCATTCCTCAACTTTATCAGAACTTATTGCCACCTTTCCCAACTTCTTTGTCACGTGTTGCTGGCATCAAATCCTAAAGTTAATGATTTTTTGCAAAAAAATTTTTTTTATCAGTTTGAACATCTTATATATTATCTTTGTAGCATATTCAACTGAATATAGGTTGAAAATTATTAGCAAATCATTGTATTACGTTTATATTTACATCTAACACAATTTCCCAACTCATATGGAAACGGGGTTTGTACACATAGACAAACAAACATACATACATACTGCATGTATATAAAAGATATATATATGTATATATATATATATATATATATATATATATATATATATATATATACATACAGTACAGGCCAAAAGTTTGGACACACCTTCTCCTCATTCAATGAGTTTTCTCTATTTTCATGACTATTTACATTGTAGATTGAAGGCATCAAAACTATGAATGAACACATGTGGAGTTATGTACTTAACAAAAAAGGTGAAATAGCTGAAAACATGTTTTATATTTTTGTGTCTTCAAAATAACCGCCCTTTGCTCTGAATACTGCTTTGCACACTCTTGGCATTCTCTCGATGAGCAAGCACACCTGTGAAGTTAAAACCATTTTAGGTGACTACCTCTCAAAGCTCATCGAGAGAATACCAAGAGTGTGCAAAAAAGTAATCAGAGCAAAGAGTGGAATATAAAACATGTTTTCAGTTAAGTACATAACTCCACATGTTGTCATTCATAGCTTTGATGCCTTCAGTGACAATCTACAATGTAAATAGTCATGAAAATAAAAATAAAGAAAACACATTGAATGAGAGGTGTGTCCAAATATTTGGCCTATAAATATATATATATATATATATATATATATATATATATATATATATATATATATATATATATATATATATATATATATATATATATATATGTGTGTATGTATATATATATCCATCCATCCCATCCATTTTCTACCGCTTATTCCCTTTTGGGGTCGCGGGGGGCGCTGGCGCCTATCTCAGCTACAATCGGGCGGAGGGCGGGGTACACCCTGGACAAGTATTTATATCAATATGTGTATGTGTGTGTATATATATACACACACATATATATACACACACACACACACACACACACACACATATTGATATAAATACTTGTCCAGGGAGTACCCCGCCACCCAAAAGGGAATAAGCGGTAGAAAATGGATGGATGGATGGATATATATATATATATATATACATATATATATATATATATATATATATATATATATACATATATATATATATATATATATATATATATATATATATATATATATATATATATATATATGAGGTTGTTATGCCTAATGCATTAGCAACTTTTGTTTCTGCACAACAGAGGGTCTGCCTGTTTATGATCTAATCCACGGCCTTTGGGAAATCAATTGCAGGGAAGCTTAATTCTCTATGCATGATGTTGAACAATTAGCAAAGTACTAATAGCATTCTCACTGTGTCTATTACTGCTGAGTAGTGAAGGAGTTAAAGGAGCTGCTCTGCAAATAGGGTTGGGAAATGCAGTGAGATGGAACATGAACATTATGCTAAAAAGCTGTGCAGAGGTGAAGGTAAATTTATCTCACTATTAATACAAAACAATCAAACACTTATTAGGATGCAAATTAGTGCATTCTTCTTTGCATCCATCGTTAGAGAAATTCATTGTGGACCAAAATTACCTCCATATTTGCAGTAACTGATTAATATTAATCTATTAGATGAACAATTTGGTATTTAGCTCGCGATTCAATAACGTTTGGTACGTGGAACACTGTTTCAAATCGATGATCACAGGTAATTCAATCACAATGGTTATTGGACCCTGCTATGTCTTCATAACATATGGTTGGGAAAAGGGGGAAGTGAGTCAGGATTTGTAATCATAATGACAAAACTATTATAGAACGCTACAGGGATAATTACTAAACCAGAGGCACACATTTGTTTGCACATGTTCAGTCACAATGCACTTTACCTGTCATAATAAGCGAATCTAAGGATTTTTTCCCCACTGTCTCCATCCCATTAATGTTAACAGCAGTGAGGAGCTCCACAGTGGACCGGCCCAGGGATGATGTTTCATGCAACATTAATCTGTGAGCTTGGGCTTTGAGTGTATGCTTGGGAGGGCCTTACAGGGTGATGGGTCAGGGTTAAATAGCCTGGATGTTGTGCAAGCTCGCCAAAAGTATCTCAAGCGTGACCCTCCTGATTACACGTCCCTGCTCCTCCAAAGTCTATTTTCCAGAACCCACTGACGGGGGGAAATGGATGTGTACATTGCTGTGGTCACAAGTACAAACAGAGAGGCTTGAGGAGGTTGCACTGACTGGTTGTAAAGGAGGCAAGTAATCCATTCAAGTGAGACACTTTCATCAAACTAGGCCATGGCTGGCTGGCTGTTTACAGCTAGCATCTGACTGAGTCTGTGAGTGTTACATGATCCAACCCAAAAACTTGTACAGTTTCCTCCATTCATCCATCTCACCCATCTGGTCAATGTCTACAGCATGTCATGATGAAGTTACTGTTATTGGCATGCACAACATCCTCCTGATCTTGTGGTTTAAATAATGTATTTACTTCATGTGTAGTGTATGATGGATGACCAACGATGATTATATTTGTCTTCTTTGAAACATCTACGAGGGGGTCATATACAGGGCAAACTAATGGTTCAATACTTTTTAGTGCAAATATTAAAATAATTAACTCTTTAAATCAAGAATCTTCTTAATTTAAAACAGTGCCATCCCCGGGTGGGGGAGGAGACCCTGCCCCAAGTGGAGGAGTTCAAGTACCTAGGAGTCTTGTTCACGAGTAGGGGAAGAGTGGATCGTGAGATCGACAGGCGGATCGGTGCGGCGTCTTCAGTAATGCGGACGTTGTACCGATCCGTTGTGGTGAAGAAGGAGCTGAGCTGGAAGGCAAAGCTCTCAATTTACCTGTCGATCTACGTTCCCATCCTCACCTATGGTCATGAGCTTTGGGTCATGACCAAAAGGACAAGATCACGGGTACAAGCGGCCGAAATTAGTTTCCTCCGACGTGTGGCGGGGCTCTCCCTTAGAGATCGGGTGAGAAGCTCTGTCATCCGGGAGGAGCTCAAAGTAAAGCCACTGCTCCTCCACATAGAGAGGAGCCAGATGAGGTGGTTCGGGCATCTGGTCAGGATGCCACCCGAACGCTTCCCTAGGGTGGTGTTTAGGGCACGCCCGACCGGTAGGAGGCCACGGGGAAGACCCAGGACATGTTGGGAAGACTATGTCTCCCGGCTGGCCTGAGAACGCCTCAGGATCCCCCGGGAAGAGCTAGACGAAGTGGCTGGGGAGAGGGAAGTCTGGGCTTCCCTGCTTAGGCTGCTGCCCCCGCGACCCGACCTCGGATAAGCGGAAGAAGATGGATGGATGGATGGATTAATTTAAAACAGTATCAATTCAAAGTTCAGACACAATATGTTTATGTTCATTAAAAGACTTTGATGCACATCTAGTGTTTTCAGGACAAAACATAATTATAACAACCTCGAAAATAAATAAGCTAGCACTGCGACTACTGCTAAATTAGCACGGCAGTCATTCGGTAAAAAGTCGATTAAGGCAAGCTAGCTGCCCACAAGCTAAGGCAGAGTGACGGTTAATGCTGTTCAATTTCTGCATGAAGTTTAGCGCTATTACATTAAAATCCTTCCATAAAGCGGCATAACGGCATTTTCACAATTTCATTGTTTTGAACTACGTACTGTACATCGAAGAGAGGCTGGTAGTTTTTTGGCCCACCAATAGTATTGGCTACAGGAAATGAGGTAAACAGTTTTCCATTGTTTTCGCGCCAAGTGTCCAACCAAAGCTCCAGTGATAAAAGCTGTTTTGGTAGAATGTGTGTCGCTAATTCTTCCATGCTAATAGACTTTGCAATTAACACATTAGGTCTTTTTCCACCGGGGGTAGATTTAGTTCTACAGGAACTATTTGTAATTGTAATCCGAGTAGTGATGTGGGACTTTCAGAAGTTCCCCAAGAATCTCAGAGAAGCAGACTGTGCTGTCAAATGCTGATTGGTTGAACACATTTGGGGCGTTTCCAAAATTTTGTATTTAAAGTTTCAGCCGCCATGACAATATGAGAGGACAACTTGTTTATTTCTTATGCATTTACATTCTTAACAACAGAGAAAAGGAAGAACAGAAGTTACATTGACTGGCAGTAACTTTTGTGGGGCATTTTTGTGCTGAAGAACGCTGATCAGTGGAACTATCTTGCAGTGTTTTTACTTAGCCGTAACCTTAAAACTAGTATGCAGTTTCATGCTGTTTATTCATTTTTACAAACTTAAAGCTACGAGAGGTGGACAGACTCTTTTGAATGTATATACAGAGAAATATAAATTATTCAGCCGGACTTCAAAGTGGCAAGGCGAGCTGCTCACTGGGACTCCGACCTCATTGTTTGATGGATAAATGTGTATGCAAGGACAAAGTGGAACGAATGTAAATCGCATCAAATATTCACTATTTATTTTGGTAAAGGCTGTAAAAGTAGTCATTGATACACCATTAGTGTGGTTATTTGTCTCAACACGAGTGAACCGAATGCTAATGCTAAAAAAATAAAATTAAACTTGATATGTTTGTGTTGTGCAATGAGAAAGATACTGACATTTATTATTTATATATTGTTATTTACAGCTGAAATGGATCACAAATAAATTTCCTGACCCTCAAGAATTAATATTTACCTTGGGGTACGACCTACTTATCTCATATTGTTTTGTATTTTATTACATTGTATTTAATTTACTTACACTTTGGTAAAAGAAAAATTACCTAATATGTTTATTTACATTGTATCAGTGTAGAAATCACTCATCTATACATCATCCGTCTGATTTGTATAAACTACTCTAAACTGTGAAATGCGGGATAAACACAAACCCCAAACCTCTACAGGAGCCTTTATTTCCAAGAACTAAAGTTCATGAACCCTTGGTGGAAAAAAGGCCTAATGGGGAATGTGTGTTTATGACCAAAACTATGTGTTTTTCTGCGGTGAGTGTGTTTCTATGTACCGCATTTTTCGAAGTATAAGTCGCTCCGGAGTATAAGTCGCACCTGCCGAAAATGCATAATAAAGAAGAAAAAAAAACATATATAAGTCGCACTGCAGTATAAAAACGATTTTTTGGGGAAATTTATTTGATAAAACCCAACACCAAGAATAAACATTTGAAAGGCAATTTAAAATAAATAAAGAATAGTGAACAACAGGCTGAATAAGTGTACGTTATATAACGCATAAATAACCAACTGAGAAGGTGCCTGGTATGTTGACGTAACATTTTATGGTTAGAGTCATTCAAATATCTATAACATATAGAAAATGCTATAGGTTTACCAAACAATCTGTCACTCCTAATTGCTAAATCCGATGAAATGTTATATGTCTAGCTTCTTACGTGAATGAGCTAAATAATATTATTTGATATTTTACGGTAATGTGTTAATAATTTCACACATAAGTCGCTCCTGAGTATAAGTCGCACCCCCGGCCGAACTATGAAAAAAACTGCGACTTATAGTCCGAAAAATACGGTATGCATGTAAGGTTTGGTGCGAACTAACAATTATAGTGGAATGTCTATAGTACAAACCCCTTTTCCATAAGAGTTGGGAAATTGTGTTAGATGTAAATATAAACCGAATACAATGATTTGCAAATCCTTTTTAACCCATATTATATGACCTTTTCTTTTAACAACACTCAATAAACGTTTGAGAACTGAGGAAACTAATTGTTGAAGCTTTGAAAGTGGAATTCGTTCCCATTCTTGTTTTATGTAGAGCGTGAGTCGTTCAACAGTCCGGGGTCTCCGCTGTTGAATTTTACGCTTCATAATGCACCACACATTTTCGATGGGAGACAGGTCTGGACTGCAGGCGGGCCAGGAAAGTACCCGCACTCTTTTACTACGAAGCCAGGCTGTTGTAACACTTGTCTTGCTGAAATAAGCAGGGGTGTCCATGATAACGATGCTTGGATGACAACATATGTTGCTCCAAAACCTGTATGGACCATTCAGCATTAATGGTGCCTTCACAGATGTGTAAGTTACCCATGCCTTGGGAACTAATACACCCCCATACCATCACAGATGCTGGCTTTTCAACTTTGCGCCTATAACAATCCGGATGGTTATTTTCCTCTTTGTTCCGGAGGACACCACGTCCACAGTTTCCAAATATAATTTTAAATGTGGAATCGTCAGACCACAGAACACCTTTCCACTTTGCATCAGTCCATCTTAGATGAACTCGGGCCCAGCGAAGCGGGCGGCGTTTCTGGGTGCTGTTGATGAATGGGTTTGGCTTGACATAGTAGAGTTTTAACTTGCACTTACAGATGTAGCGACCAACTGTAGTTACTGACAGTGGTTTTATGAAGTGTTCCCTGAGCCCATGTGGTGATATCCTTTACACACTGATGTCGGTTTTTGAGGCAGTACCGCCTAAGGGATCAAAATTCCGTAATGTCATCGCTTACGTGCATTATTTCTCCAGATTGTCTGAACTTTTTGATGATTTTACGGACCGTGGATGGTAAAATCCTTAAATTCCTTGCAATAGCTCGTTGAGAAATGTTGTTCTAAAACTGTTCGACAATTTGCTTACAAAGTTGTGACCCTCGCCCCATCCTTGTTTGTGAATTACTTAGCATTTAATTGAAGCTGTGTTTGTACCCAATCATGGCACCCAACTGTTCCCAATTAGCCTGTACATCTGTGGGATGTTCCATATAAGTGTTTGATGAGCATTCCTCAAGTTTATCAGTATTTATTGCAACCTTTCCCAACTTCTTTGTCACGTGTTGCTGGCATCAAATTCTAAAGTTGATGATTATTTGCAAAAAAAAATGTTTATCAGTTTGAACATCAAATATGTTGTCTTTGTAGCATATTCAACTGAATATGGGTTGAAAATGATTAGCAAATCATTGTATTCCGTTTATATTTACATCTAACACAATTTCCCAACTCATATGGAAACAGGGTTTGTATATCTATTGGGTTTTATCAACTCAAGGAGACCTTATTTAGTCAATTTGTATCAGCTTTTCAAATACCATAAGTAATCAAAGTGGAGTTTTATTCAGGTTTTTTTTTTGGACTACTGTTACTTTCGTGTAAAGGAACCTTTACTTATAATTGTATCCGGAAATGATGTACATCAGTCAAATGTAAGAAAAATATGTTTTCAAATGATGTGGTGTTAAACCCCGATGTTGTTATGAAATGGACATGCAGTTGGGATGCTAAAAGGTAAATATTATTTTCGAATATCACAGTAATACGAGATAATTCAATAAGAGATAAATATGTAACAATTGCAGTTCTCAAAGTACGGTATGTAACCCTATGCTTACCTTATTGAGAGCTTTGTTGCGATAGACTCCTACTCCCCTGCAACTCGATGTGAATATGTGCTTATGAAGATGATGGATGGATGTGCAGTAACACTTTGCTTCTCTGTTCACTGACTGCAGATTGTAATCTGTTCTTACTTTTATTCATTAGGCATGAAAATGTGGTAAAGCCTCAATAATGTCGCTGAAGTTTTCCTCCCACTGTACTGTATACCCACTCATTACCTTGATGAACTGTGTGTACATGGTAATGCCTAACTGCCACAGTCGATTACTCCCTGGAAGGCGAAACGTGGGTAACAGCTTGTCAACAGGAAATCTCTCAGTTCTGGTTTCTAGCTGTGTGTTTTATCCTTTTTTTTAACACCAGAATGGTCAAGAAGTGTTAAGGTATGACCCTAATACTCCTGCTCAGTGTTGACTTTAAAAAACAACTATCATACTGACTGAATGTTTTTTGTGCAGTATTGTATACGGGGCGAATGCCTCTGTGCATATAAATCACGGCGTAACAGCAGGAAACCAGTACTAAACCTGAGCTCAAGTATGGCGGTGGAAAAAATGGGTGGTAGACACATTCATTCAGCTTTAAAGGAGAGGCACTGGTGTGAAATGACACCCTGTCTGCTTCTTCCAGAACAATTTCCAACAAGAACTGCCAAAACATAAGGTAATGCACGTTTACATAAATGCTACACATTCAACCTTAGTGGCCTATATAAGCTTGTTTAGAAATAGGACATATACAAGTTTGTACAACTAAAACCATCAACCCAGTAGAGTCAGGTCTTGATTTGGAGGAAATCATTACCCATACTTGCCAACCCTCCTGGATTTTACGGGAGACTCCCGAAATTCAGCGCCTCTCCCGAAAACCTCCCGGGACCAATTTTCTCCCGAAAATCTCCTGAAATTCAGACAGGGCTAGAGGCCACGCCCACTCCAGCTCCATGAGAACCTGACTCAATGTTGTGACTCTCTTAAACAGGACAATACTGTCATCTACTGTACATAAAATAGAATGTCTGTTCTGAAGCCCACAGTAGAGACGTAACTTCATCACGTCGCCTGGTTATTGACTCCAACCCAATGTATTACACCTTCGACGAGCAAAATGAAGAAATACGCTTGCAAGTTCCAGAACGATTGGAAACAAGAATTTCAGTTTATCCAGGAGAGTTCGAAGGGGAAGGGGTATGTTGCCTGTAAATTTTGTAGAACAGACTTCTCCATTGAACACGGTGAACGGATATACTCAGCCATGAACAGTCAGCGAAGCACAAAGCGTCCGCAGCGCAGCATTGTTCACAACCCAGTATTATGGCCCATCTTGCAAAATGGAGACCCGATGGTGTATCTTATGCTGAGACAAAGATTGATGGCTATGCTGATAGCTGGAAGCAACATCCTGTTCTCATTTGCGGATGTCTACAACAAATCCGTGAAGGATGTTCCCGGATTCGGAGATCGCTCGCCAATACGCAAATGGCAGAACAAAGGTTATTCAAATAGTGAAAGGTAAGTGTTGTTGTTGTTTTTTAGTAACAAGCAAGCACAGTACAGTTAGTAGAACAACTGGGTTTTTATTACTGTGTATTTGATAGGTGCCGTCTGAAATTCAACTATTTATTATATATATATATATATATATATATATATATATTAAAAATAAATATGTATAGCTAGAATTCACTTAAAGTCAAGTATATATATATATTAAAAATAAATATATATAGCTAGAATTCACTTAAAGTCAAGTATTTCATACATATATATGAAATACTCGAGTTGGTGAATTATACGCCACCCCTCTTAACCACGCCCCCTGCTCCAACCACGCCCCCAACCACGCCTCCGCCCCAACCCCGACCACGCCATCCACCCCCTACCCCCCCACCTCCCGAAATCGGAGGTCTCAAGGTTGGCAAGTATGTCATTACCACACCAGTGTATCAATTTAAAGCGAGATAACAAACAAATCTGAATTTACAAAGCAAGTTGGGGGGTAATCAGCTATTGGCTCTAAACAAAATAGAATAGACGAATGTGACAACAGGACCTTGGACCCCAGTCAGAGAGCTGTCACTTCAATGGCATGGCCAGGGACTGAAGGACATGCTAATCCATTCCCACAGACCGAGTCACAGCAAAGAGCCAGAGAGGTTGTGACCTCCTCCACCAGCCCTTTGTGGAGCATTGTCCACAGCTTCATTAAGAAGGTGTGCTAAAATGTCTGTAAAATAACGCTTGAAAAAAGCCTCTTCAATGATTTCTTTGCCAAGTTATCTAAAGGAAAGAGAGGCTCCTGCATAGAAAGCAAAGAGGGATTAAAGCACAGCAATTTGTGATGCAGTTTCTCAGAGTTTTTGTTTAGCAAGGCTCTCTTTCACAGAGTGTCATCATGGGAAGTGAGAAATCCGGCTTAACTTGAGGCCAGATGAAAATCCATGATGACTAGTCTGATGGCACTTCAAAGAAAAGGTCACAAGTGGCCATCTAAATGTCACAAGTAATTCTCGTTATTGGCAGGGGTCTGTGGCTGGTTGAACCCGCTTTAATATGAAATAAACATTCAATCCTGGGATCACAAACTCTCGAGGGGTATAGTGTAGAATGAAAACTGAATGCTAATGCCAGAAAACACACACTGATCTTTTGATTTTGTTTTTTTATGTTCGAATGTGTGTCTTGTAGTTCACATTAAACTTAAACGCCATATATTTAAACACTGCCAGCACTTTATTCTTGTTTTCATAGAGCTAATCATTTTCATCTTTTAGTCATTAGTTTAATACCCAAATTCTTGACATGGTGATGGAAAAGCTACTCTGGGCTAAAACCACATCCTGCCCTGAATACAAGGTACAACTCGTAGTAGATACATATCTGCTTTGGCTTTGGCTTCAGAAGTGAGTAAAATAGTTTAAGCAGCTGAGCAGCTTTAGGGAATTGGCTACAAGACAAGAAAAAAACTAATTCAGGTCTAACCGTGGTGGGACAAAGATTCCAAATGAAGCAATCTAAACAAATGTATCCCTCCCAACCCATATTTGGTTAAGAAAATATTTTTCATGTCACAGTGGCAGTGTGAAGCAAGCTACATTGTCTAGAGGTCGTAAGGCTTGAGTCCATTGTTATGCCTGCCCCCAACTTTTGAGCCATGGGGGACAGACTGGGGTTTTTAAGGCCCGGTTGAATTCCTTTCCTTTGAGATATTTGTAGAGAAAGTGGAGCACTCATTGTAGACTGCATCACTTAAGAAACTCAGAGCAGCCAGTAAACAAGAATTGAGAGCTCTCAAGATTCTTTATCTGATCTCTCGCCTCTTGATTTTTTGCAACCTTAGGAGAATATTCACAAGACCCCGAAAGAGACTATTTAGGTTCTCATGAGACAGCAATAATTTATGTGTTCAGCAAACAGGGAAATACCCCAGCAAAGCTGAAAAGCACAGACCAGTATGGTCTTCTCTGGTAATACCCACTAATCTGTTGGATGCATCTGTTTGAAATGCCAAATCTGGATGAAATACAGTTCAATATGTACTGTACGTCACCTTGTTTACACCTCCTTCTGACTTTCAGAATATTGTACTCGGATTGAGCATTGTATTTTATGCAAAAGAAAATAATGTCCGAGGTGCTGTGATTTACGGGATTACCCACATGTCACACAAACCAAGCTGCACAGCTTACACTGGCACAATGACCACATCAAGAGCTTTGGTTGCTTCAATCCCCCATGCACGGTGTAACCACAGCTCTCGGATGCTGGACCAATCTTTGACGGATAATTGTTTTGTTTTTTTTTGCTTCCCTCAACTACAATTTTGATCTTTGTGTGTTTGCCGATCTTGGTAAGAAGCTTAGACATCAGTTTGGCCAGAGATGCTGCTGTGTCAGATTCACAGAGGAAGCATGTTATGGGCCACCATCTGGGGAAACAAATATGCGGCTCCTCTGTGGCTAGACGAGAAGTTGACCTTATAACAGATCTTCAAAAGAAATATGCTAAGTTTTGTTTTTGACAAAGATTTGCAATCTTTTGTTGTGTCTTTTACGTTCATGATTCAAAAATGTTAATCCAGAGCAAATACTGTACAGTATTGTTTCTAAAACCGAAGTTCTTCCTTTTTGTTGCAAATCTGAGTGACTGGACTTGACATCCTGCCGTGATCATTTGTAAATGGAAACAATTGGGCAGTTGTAGCACGAAACATCCAAAAAAACAATGCTGCAAATCTGAGTGTTATGTCGAAGCCTTTCCCAAATATAAATTGGCAATTGATGAAGTACATCTCTGAAACATATTTAATTAATTGTCATGCAAACACAATGTTAAAACTATAAATTGTCTATAGTGAACAAAAATATAAACGCAACACTTTTGTTTTTGCTCCCATTTTTCATGAGTTGAACTCAAAGAACTAAAAAATTTACTATATACACAAAATACCTGTTCCTCTCAAATATTGTTCACAAATCTGTCTAAAACTGTGTTGGTGAGCACTTCTTCTTTGCCAAGATCATTTATCCCACCTCACAGGTGTAGCAAATCAAGATGCTAATTAAACAGCATGATTATTGCACAGGTGTTCTTTAGGCTGCCCACAATAAAAGGTCACTCTGAAATGTGCATTTTTGCTTTATTTGGATTCTGGGGGGGGGGGTAGTCAGAAAGGCAGTCAGTATCTGATGTGACCACCACTTGCCTCACGCAGTGCAACACACCTTTTCTTAGAGTTGATCAGGTTGTTGATTTTGGTCTGTAGAATGTTGGTCCACTCCTCTTCAGTGGCTGTATGAAGTTGCTGGAATTTGGCATTAACTGGAACACGCTGTCCTACATGCCGATCCACAGCATCCCGAACATGCTCAATTGGTAACATGTCCTGTGATTATGCTGGCTACGCAAGAACTGGGATGTTTTCCGCTTACAGGAATTGAGTACATATCCTTGCAACATGGGGCCTTGCATTGTCATGCTGCAACATGAGGTGATGGTCTCAGGTTAATGGCACAATGGGCCTCAGGATCTCTTCACGCATCTCTGTGCAATCAAAACGCCATCGATAAAATGCACTTGCGTTGGTTGTCCGTAAAATGTGCCTGCCCATACCATAACCCCAGCCCCATCATGGGCCACTCGATTCACAATGTAGACATTAGCAAACTGCTCTCCCACACGACGCCACACACGCTGTCCACCATCTGCTCTGAAAAGTGAAATCCAGGATTCATCCGTGAATAGACCACTTCTCCAATGTGTCAGATGCCATTGAAAGTGAGCATTTGCCCTCTCAAGTTGGTTACGACGACGTACCGTAGTCAGGTCAAGACCCCGATGAGGAAGATGAACATGCAGATGAGCATCCCTGGGACGGTTTGTCGCAGTTTGTGCAGAAATTATTTGGTTATGCAAACCAATTGTTGCAGAAGCTGTCCTGGTGGCCGGTCTCAGACGATCATGGAGGTACAACCGCTTGAAAATTGAGGTCCTGGGCTGGTGTGGTTACACACAATCTGCAGTTATGAGCCTGGTTGGATGTATTGCCAAACTATCTGAAACGCCTTTGGAGACCGCTTAGTACAGATATGAACATTCAATTCATGGGCAACAGCTCTGGTGGACATCCCTGCAGTCCGCACGCCAACTTGACGCTCCTTTAAAACTTGCAACATTTGTGGCATTGTGCTGTGTGATAAAACTGCACATTTCAGACTGGTCTTTTATTGTTGGCAGTCTAAGGCACACCAGTGCAACAATCATGCTGTTTAACCAGCATCTTGATATGCCACACCTGTGAAGTGGGATGGATAATCTTGGCAAAGAAGAAATGCTCAGTAACACAGCTTTAGACAGCTTTGTGAACAATAATTGAGAAGATTAGGTATTTTGTGTATATAGGAAATGTTTTAGATATTGAGTTTATCTCGTAAAAAATGGGAACAAAAACCAAACGGTAGCGTTTATATTTTTGTTCAGTGGTATTTTTGTAAGACTGAGTTCTAGAGAGTAATCTAGTTTAAAAAACTCTGGGATGGAGTTTACATGGAGCTCACATGACTGACTCCTTTTCAGTAAAAATGTTTTTAACATAGTCCATTTCGTCCAATCACATTATCTGAAATGTGCTTTTATTTTTTTTTATTTTCTTTATTTGTGATGAAGTCTCACAATGGGTGACTGTTCCCAAAAAGCCAGTCACTCTCACTCTAATTGCTGAACGGAAGAATGAGGGGAGGACATTGAAAAAAACACAATCCGCAAATGTGAGCCACTAGACAATAGCAAGATCTTGAATAATGAATCTAAAAGTTCGTTTCAACGCTATTAGTGAGAAATGCTGACAGATTGTGTGATACAGCTGCATCAACAGAGGAAGCAAGCTTTTTAAAAAAAACTCAACAAGTAATTAAGCAGTTTCCTATGCTAATTATCTTAAACATCAGAGAAAATGTCACCTAATGAACAAACAAATGGTAAACGGTACAGAACAGCAACATACAAAATCAACAGGTAGAGATTTTCCTTTGTTCCACTAGCAATCAAAGCACTTAACAACAGAAAACTACTGTAATAACCGAATGCAATGATAAGGAGTGCAATATTGGAATAGTGCAATACGGGAGGTGTGCAATACGAGGGGAGTGTAACGTGTGATCTCATAACTAGCTGATATACCTGCGCACTGTTCACTGTCGTCACTGTTTTGTCGGATTAAATGTATGTATGTATGTAAGTATGTATGTAAACGCTGTGTCTTGATGTCCAAGACAAATTTCTCCACGGAGACAATAAAGCTAATTGTTATTATTATTAATTATTATTATTAAATAAAAAATACTTTTCTTACCGTCGAGGGGTGCCGTCTTCATAAGGTTGGATTATGACCACCTTGACAGTGATGGAGGTGCGCAGCAGGTCGATCATCTGCTCATGGGTGAGAGTAGCAACAGCTACCTTGCAGATCTCCACCAGTCGGCTTCCCTGTCTCAAGCCTGCCTTCCAGGCAAAGCCAAATGGCTCCACGTCAGCCACTATTCCCTCAAAATTGACATGGAAGCCGAGCTGGCCCAAACCGTTGCGCCGTAAAGTCATCTCTGTCGTGTCACAGCCTCTGGTTGTGATCTGGAATTAAAATCAGTTTGGTTATTATCTGCAATATGAGTGCTATCGCAGTGCAGGGACATAGTTTTGACTGTATAAAACTAAACTGCACATGGATTTGGGATTCATTTCATAATTGTATCTTACCCATAACACACCAAAACTAAAAAAATGCTCAGTAAACATCAATACCACAGACATATAGAAGTAAAACACACTAAAAAAAAAGTAAAGGATAAATGCTTGCTATCTATCTTTAGCCTGACAACATAATTTGACAAAGCTATTTGTAGGCCTCACTCCAGTGTGAGCGTGGATGGTTTCCCAAAAGTGTTTCAGGAGAAGCACTGGAGAAGAAATCATACTGCCCCCAATGAGCTTTAATCACTCGCCAGATTAGTCTCGGTTCAGTTGTGGTTGACTGCCTCCATATACCTCAGAGTGGCAGCTGGCTTCAGGGACACATTAACTCAGACTTTGGCCTGTCAACACTCTACCAGATTCTCACACTAGTAGAAACCCTATCCTGCTGTGCAAGGAGAACCCAAACAACCTGGATGGACCACTACGAATGAACCGTGTCCTCTAAGGGAAACATAATTATTGTTTATATGTGGATTAGTGAGTTTTCGTTTTGGTATTTACCAGGACTGCTAAATTGGCCCTAGTGTGTGAATGTGAGTGTGAATGTTGTCTGTCTATCTGTGTTGGCCCTGCGATGAGGTGGCGACTTGTCCAGGGTGTACCCCGCCTTCCGCCCGATTGTAGCTGAGATAGGCGCCTGCGCCCCCCGCGACCCCGAAAGGGAATAAGCGGTAGAAAATGGATGGATGGATGTGAATCTTTGGGTGTCCCACGATTCGATTCAATATCGATTCTTGGGGTCACGATTCGATAATATATCGATTTTTTTGTTTCGATTCTCGATTCAAAAACGGTATTTTTCCGATTCAAAACGATTCTGTATTCACTCAATACATAGGATTTCAGCAGGATCTACCCCAATCTGCTGACATGCTAGCAGAGTAGTACATTTTTTTTTTAATAAAGCTTTTATAATTGTAAAGGACAATGTTTTATCAACTGATTGCAATAATGTAAATTTGTTTTAACTATTAAACGAACCAAAAATATGACTTATTGTATCTTTGTGAATACATTGGACACAGTGTGTTGTCAAGCTTATGAGATGCGATGCAAGTTTAAGCCCCTGTGACACTATTGTTCTTTTATTTAATTTTTATAAATGTCTAATGATAATGTCAATGAGGGATTTTTAATCACTGCTATGCTGAAATTATAACTAATTATGATACTGTTGTTGATAATATTCATTTTTGTTTCATTACTTTTGGTTTGTTCTGTGTCGTGTTTGTCTCCTCTCAATTGCTCTGTTTATTGCCGTTCTGAGTGTTGCTGGGTCAGGTTTGGTTTTGGAATTGGATTGCATTGTTATGGTATTGCTGTGTAGTGGTGTGTTGGATTGATTTGAAAAATAAAAATAAAAATAAAATTTAATTTAAAAAAAAAACAGATTTTTTAAAAATGAGAATCGATTCTGAATTGCTCAACGTAAATCGATTCGTATTCAAATAGATTTTTCCCACACCCCTAGTATTTATCCATAACGGCAGTATGTGTGCCCTCCAAATACCTATTTTTTAATGCCGCCTTGTCGTTGTCAAGTGGACAAACAAAACACTACTTCTAGAGAAGGGTAGTGATAAACAAAAACAGAGGAACTAGAGACAATCACATATGCACAATTGTTAACACGACAACAACCAGTGACATGCTGTCAGGGGAGGCAAGTGAGGCAGTGCCTCACCTGCCACCAGGTGGCTTAACCATGAGATGTTCCAAAGCGAAATAATAAAATAAAATAGGTTTTAAAATTTCTCATTTGGTTTATGCTTTGGATGTGATTTTGGTGTGGTTCCTGTATATTTTGATCATTTTTATGGTCAAAATCGTGGAAATTCCATGTTTCCTGATCAAAACAATGCAGCAGATGAGAAATGAGGCAGACACAGGTGGTGCCTCCACGGCTACACACAGTGTGTATTGGGCGTGTGCGTGCGAGGGGGAGCATGCTTGTTGCCACGGGGAAAAGGCAGGTCATGAGGCAGCAAATACCTCTCACTCAAGGTAGGGGGCGATATATTGTCAACTTGCAGTTTAGTGCCTCAGCAGTTCTACTCTGTGGCCTATTGGTTTATAGCGTCTGCCCTGAGATCGGTAGGTTGGGAGTTCAAACCCCAGCCGAGTCATACCAAACACTATAAAAATGGGACCCATTACCTCCCTGCTTGGCACTCAGCATCAAGGGTTGGAATGGGGGGTTAAATCACCACAAATGATTCCCGGGCACGGCACCGCTGCTGCCCACTGCTCCCCTCACCTCGCAGGGGGGGAACAAGGGGATGGGTCAAATGCAGAGGACACATTTCGCCACACCTAGTGTGTGTGTAACAATCATTTGTACTTCAAATTCAACTTCTCTGACTCGCCACACTGGTGGAAGTGGGGGCGCTCAAGCTAGTAGACACATGTCTCTCCAGCAGAAGCCGACATTATTTTATTTTATTTTTATTCATAACAAAAATGGCATTTTTTTAGAGTAAGCCAGCGTTTGTGGTGCAAAAATATAGTTTAATTTCTTGGAATTAAATTGAATTAAATGAATGTTTCTGCCAATATTGAGGATTATGTACTGTATCAAAGATGAAATACTTCTCTAAACTGGACTTTAAGACAAAATGAATGTGGTCATGCAAAGTATGTTTTCATGGAGGATGGCTATTGCTGCTTCAGATACAAATACAGAATGGTAAGATACACTCACAAAACTTGATTTATTTTGTTAAAAGCAAATGGGACCAAAAAAATGTTTCAAAACAACTTTATCAAATACTTTTTGGACCCATTTATCATATCATAATATCATTATGATACCCTTTTTATGAAAGCGAATAACTCCCTGTTTTTCCCTGTAACTCTAATGTGCAACCCAAATCAATAATGACTGGAGCAGCACACATGAGTTTAAGTTAAAAAAAGAAGAAGAAAAAAAAGTATGTATGCCCCGCCTGGTGTTTAGTTCACCGCACGTCACTGACAACAACAATGGTGGACAACAAAGTGTTTGTGCTATTGTTTTGTACTCTTAGGTGTGTAGCATTGTGTGTGCGAGGAAAAGCGTTTGCTTTTTCATTGGCGTATTTGAATGTATGGTAATGGCACAACAGCCCTCATATACAGCACTCTGTATATGAGGGCAAAATTATACAAGTGCTGGTCATATTATTAGAATATCATGAAAAAGTTGATTTATTTCATTAATTCCATTTAGAAAGTCAAACTTGTAGAATGTATACATTCATTCCAAACAGACCCTAAATTCAACATCTCAGAAAATTAGAATATGGTAAAAAAGGTCAGATATTGAAGACACCTGGTGCCACACTCTAATTAGCTAACTAACTCCAAACACCTGGAAAAGCCTTTAAATGGTCTCTTGTTTTGATTTTGTATGACACACAATCATGGGGAAGACTGCTGACTTGACAACTGTCCAAAAGATGACCATTGATACTTTAAAGAAGGAGGGCAAGACATTGCCAAAGATGTTGGATGTTCCCAGAGCTCTGTGTTCAAGCACATTAATAGAGAGGCGAAGGGAAGACAAAGATGTGGTAGAAAAAAGTGTACAAGCAAGAGGGATAACCGCGCCCTGGAGAGGATTGTCAAACAAAACCGATTCAAAAATGTGGGGGAGATCCACAAAGAGTGGACTGCAGCTGGAGTCAGTGCTTCAAGAACCACCACGCACCGACGTATGCAAGATATGGGCTTCAGCTGTCGCATTCGTTCTGTAAAGCCACTCTTTAATAAGAGACAACGTCAAAAGCATCTCGCCTGGGCTCAAGACAAAAAGGACTGGACTGCTGCTGAGTGGTCCAAAGTTATGTTTTCAGATGAAAGTAAATGTTGTATCTCCTTTGGAAATCAAGGTCCCAGAGTCTGGAGGAAGACAGGAAAGGCACAGAATCTACGTTGCCTGAAGTCCAGTGTCAAATTTCCACAATCGGTAATGGTCTGGGGTGCCATATCATCTGCTGGTGTTGGTCCACTATGTTTCCTGAGGTCTAGGGTCAATGCAGCAGTCTACCAGGAAGTTTTAGAACACTTTATGCTGCCTGCCGCGGACCAATTTTATGGAGGTGAAGATTTCATTTTCCAACATGACTTGGCACCTGCACACAGTGCCAGATCTACCAGTACCTAGTTTAAGGACCATGGTATCCCTCTTCTTGATTGGCCTGCAAACTCACCTGACCTTAACCCCATAGAAAACCTATGGGGTATTGTGAAGCGGAAGATGCGAGATGCCAGACCCAACAATGCTGAAGAGCTGAAGGCCACTATTAAAGCAACCTGGGCTCTCATAACACCTGAGGAGTGCAACAGACTGGTGGACTCCATGCCACGCCGTATTGCTGCAGCAATTCAGGCAAAAGGAGCTGCAACTAAGTATTGATTGCCGTACATGCTGAAACTTTCCATGTTCATACTTTTCAGTTGGCCCACATTTCTAAAAAATATTTTTTGGTACTAATCGTAACTAATATTATAATTTTCTGAGATACTGAATTTGGGATTTTCTGTAATTGTCAGTACTAATCATCAAAATTTAAAGAAATAAACATTTCAGATATATCACTATGTGTGTAATGAATAGATATAATATGTAAGTTTCACGTTCTGAATTGTATTACTGAAATAAATCAACTTTTTCATGATATTCTAATAATATGAACAGCACCTGTAAATGCATTTGCAACCATAGAACTGGAAACAGAACTTGTTTGGACACATGGATCGCCTATCTTTGTTCTGGCTGTTCCACTATGGGAAAAACTGATTTTAAATAGGAACAAATCAGCTGGCTCTTTGGATGCTGTGACACGTGTCGCTAATTCTTAAAGTTCTACTGTACTTTCAAAGTTGACACTACTATATTATCTGAATTTGTGTGTCAAAGTTGCTTTTTTTCATTGATAAAACAGGTAGGAGACCAACTTCAGTGAATATTGCATAGCACCAACAAACCGACTAATCAGGAATACCAGTGTTACTGCTATGTGTCACAGAGAAGGCATGAGACAAATATATTGAACTAAAAATACATGTAATCACATGGGCTGTACATGTGATTTACAAAATCCAGAATCCCTCTTAAAATGTTACAACCCCAGCAGCCCAAATCTGAGGAGATTAATCATACAGTACCAACACGTAACAAAATCTAATACTTGAAAAAAAATCTATTTTCATCATTTTAATCCAATGATGGTACTTTCACTCATACAAAACTCAGAAGAACAGGACCACACATAGGACTGTGAGGATCTGTCCAATAAAATCTAAACTTGGGGCCTCCTGAGCACAGCGACACCCTGGGGAGCAGGATGTTATCACAAAGCTTTTAGTACTGCTCTCACACTGCGTCATAGCGTGGCCTGTTTAGTTCACATTACATCACAGGCTCGGCAGTCTGCAAATCCTTCCAATGAATCATCATTTGGGTCAACTTTTAAGACGTTTACCAAAACACCTTTTGGATGAAACTTTGCAGAGTCACCTCATACTGATGCATGTTTTATAAGACAGACACTTACTATTACTGTAGTACTTTTTCAACTTATTTTGTGAAATACCCTTCACAAATCCCACAGGCTGGGCAAGAGCTTTGCAAATGTGAGAGATTTGCATGTTCAATGAGGAAGACATGTCCTTTGGCTAATCACAAATGCTAATATGACCTGCTCTGTTCTTTCCTATGTTGAGTTTCTAACTAAAGTTACTACTTTTGAAGGACACTTAGACCTTCCGTGTTATTTACATTATGCAAAATCTTTATCCTTGGCCTCATGCGAGGAAGAAGTGCGGACAACATCTGAAATAGTTTTAGTTGCATATATGATATAGATTAAAGTAGGCCAATGCTGTAATACAATGTGATACAAAGTTTAATGTTTCCCAATGGAATTTAAAATATTTAAAAACATTTTTAAAGGATTTACTTGTGTAAAAGGGATTTTTATTAAGATTTGTTTTAGTGCAAAATATGATTTGCAGTCTTTCCAATTCATGAATACATTTGAACCGCCGCAAATTGGTTTGTTTATGTTCGCCCTCGTGCATAAACAAATTATAGGGAACCTGGTCTGCCAGCAAAAGTGACGTATCTACATTTGGTGAGTAATCAGAATCGTCTAAAAAAGCGACTAGCCAAAAAATCTAGAGGAGACTTGTGGAGACTCAGAAATGAAAGCACACTAAGATCTTCTCAACTATCACAAAGAGCTGCTGTGTGTCTCTCTCCTTTCTAAAAGTTCTCACAAACGTCTCCAAAGAAGAGACAAAAGAACATTTCTTTTTAGTTCTATACATTCTTTCATGTTCTCCACTCACATTTTTGCAAATGTTTCATGGCCGATTATGAAAGTTTGATAAGTACATCAATATGTCCCCTTTCACAGGCAAATCACGACAACCACAAATAGATTGTCGTCCTGTGAAAAACACTGACTTGTGTTCGAGGTTCAAGCAGCAACTCCTACATTGTTTTGTTTTTTGTTACACAAATAATCCAAACATTCTCTGCCGCTTTTTTCGTTCAGGGTCGCAAGGGTGCTGGAGCCTATCTCAGATGTATTTGGTCGGAAGGTGGCGTACACCCTGGACAAGTCGCAGAGCCAACACAGATAGACAGACAACATTTACACTCACATTCACACATTAGGGCCAATTTAGTGCTAGTTATATTTGTAAATCAAAGTTAATATACAGATTGAAATCGTGTTATGTGTAGTTCTCCGGTCCAAAGGCAAAACCCAGCAACTCAATGTTGGTCAAAACTGAGCTGATAATAATTTTGGAGTTCGTAGGTGATATGCTTTACATTAGTGTATGCGATATTGTAATTTGTTCCGCAAGTAAGCTGTTACGTGCATGGCAGGACCTAGCAACTACCACATAACCGCGTAGATACAACAGAAAAACCTAGTATCTCAAGGGACCAATCGGAGCCTCTTTGTCAGTCGCCTTATTGTCTTTAATGAGACATTTGCACGAATGGGGGCCGACGGTCAACCTGATTATGTGATATTATGGCACGAGGGGGTATTTGGAAGATTGGCCCAGGACGTTGCAAGCACCTTCATTAAATGTATTGTTCTTGATTATTCCCCTTGCATACTCTTTTGTGCAGATAACTGTGGAGGTCAAAATAAAAACTGGACGCTGCCCAATGTGCAAACGCAGAATGGGGCCCACCCGAGATTGTGATAAAATATCTGGAGAAAGGGCACACGTTCATGAGAGCAGATTCAATCCATGGCTCAATCGGCAAGAAAATGAAAGCTCAACAAAACATCTTTTCGTTTGATGACTTTGTAAATCTTTGTAAGACAGCATCAAGATAGATTGGTTTTCCTTTGTTTTCTCAAAATCAGCTAGACGTGAGTTACTAGGTTTTGCCTTTGGACGGGAGAGTTCAGGTGAGATGTCGGGATTTAAAAAGTGGATCTAATTTGTTGAGCTACACAACTTAAAAGACGGGTAAACCAGAGGCTGCAGTCTTCTTACCCTTATTGTCCCAAAAACTGCCACAGTACTTCATCACCCTAAAAACTGGGTTAGCCTCCCTCATTATGTCCATCAATTCAAAATTTGACCCAAATCTCATGAACACTGATTGTTCATTCCATTAAACAGTCTGCTGTAGGGATTGGCTTATTTTACAAAATGTTGATAAATATAGTCTGTTTTTTGGTCCTAATGGGTTTACTTAATCAAAAGCAAATCGGTACATGTGAATACTGTATGTGACCTAACGGCTGAAATGGGTACGTGTGATGTCCCAACAGGAGAGTCAAAATGTTCTATGGACTGAATGGAATAATACAATTAATAAAAGGAAAATAACTTCCAAGACCCAGGTATGCTAATTTGGCAGAATTACATATTTTACTAATAGCAATAGCACTCACAGATGGTTTCAAATAAGCCAATATTAAATAAAAAATTAAAATTGTTTTCATCTTCTTGTGAATAGTTGTCTTTCGATATGTGTTGGGCTTGTGATGATGTACACCCTGTACAGGTCGCCTTCTGCCCGAATGCAACTGGGATATGTTTCCCCACACCCACGCAACCCTGAGAGAGACATCCATCCATCCATTTTCTACCGCTTATTCCCTTTGGGGTCGCAGGGGGCGCTGGTGCCTATCTCAGGTACAATCGGGCGGAAGGCGATGTACACCCTGGACAAGTCGCCACCTCATTGCAGGGCCAACACAGATAGACAGACAACATTCACACTCACACACTAGGGCCAATTTAGTGTTGCCAATCAACCTATCCCCAGCTGCATATTCTTTGGAAGTGGGAGGAAGCCGGAGTACCCGGAGGGAACACACGCATTCACAGGGAGGACATGCAAACTCCACACAGAAAGATCCCGAGCCTGGGATTGAACCCAAGACTACTCAGAACCTCCGTAATGTGAGGCAGACGCACTAACTCCTCAGCCACCGTGAAGCCCTGAGAGAGACAAATGGTAGAAAATGGGTTGATGGATGGATGATTACAAAGTTTGATCACTAGGATGACAAGCGGCAAACACCTCGAAACTGCAGTGCACTGTGTTCATCTCCTTCCTAAACCTATGACAATATTCATAAAGCACCAAAAGAGTCGCAAGAACATCACAGTTAGATCAATTCAGCCAATACTAAGATCTTAAATACTGTAGGCTATCCAAAACAACTAAACCAACTGAGTATTAGCCATTTAGAATGCGGCACCAAACCAACAGTTGCCTGATTATCTGTGCTCTATCTATGCAAATACAAAATAAAAACACAAACATGTAATTAATTTACAGTGAATACAGCAGAGCTAGAGATGGCTAGACTTGCAGTCAGAGTAGATCAGACATTAGACGCTACAATTTAGTAATTAGAAGATAGACCAGGCCTTTTTAAAACTCTTATTCTTTAAAAACTATAAATACATCGTCGTAGATAAATGTAATGTATTCCACCGGGCATCCTCTAAATGTTTGTGAAACGGATATTCATGTGACATGAACCTCTAATAAACCTAAAGGGAACCTAAAACTATTTTAATCTAAATTCAAACACTTCCTTTTGGTCAAGATAGAACAGTACATCGGGAAAGTATTTACAGCGCTTTACTTTTTCCACATTTTGTTTTGTTACAGCCTTATTCCAAAAATTTCATAAATGTATTTTTGTCCTCAAAATTTTACACATATTCCTCCATATTGACAATGTGAAAATGTGTTTTTAAAGATGTTTTGCTAATTTATAAAAAATTAAAAATTAAAGAAAATAAATCATATGTACATACAGTAGGTATCCACAGCCTTTGCTCACTACTTTGTTATGATACACCTTTGGGAACAATTACAGCGTCAGTCTTTTTGAATACGATGCCACAAGCTTGGCACACCTATCTTTGGGCAGTTTGGCACATTCTTCTCAAGCTCTATAAGGTTGGATGGGAAGCGTTGGTGCACAGCCATTTTCCGATCTTTCCAGAGATGTTCAATCGATTTCAAGTCTGGGCTCTGGTCGGGGCCACTCAAGGACCTTTAGGGCAGTGGTCCCCAACCACCGGGCCGCGGCCATTTTATTAAAAAATAAATAAATAAAAATTAAAAAAAATTTTTTTTTATTAAATCAACATGAAAAACACAATATACACTTAAAATTAGTGCACCAACCACAAAAACCTCCCCTTTTTATTACAAAAACGTCCATTTTTCATGACAAAGAAAAAAAAAAAAAAAAAAAAATGGATTCCCCCCCCCGAGCCCCCCCTTCCCGGGCCGCGGGACAAATTATTAAGCGTTGACCGGTCCGCGGATACAAAAAGGTTGGGGACCGCTGCTTTGTTGGGACTGTGCTCGTTGGGACCTTCAAAACAGCTGTTAATTTTCTGTACCCTTCCCCAGATTTGTGCCTCAAGAAAATTCTGTCTCGGAGGTACACGGACAATTCCTTCGACTTTGTGTTTGGTTTGGGCTCTGCCATGCACTGTCAAGCATGGGATCTTATACTGTATGTATATAGATAGGTGTGTGCTTTTCCAAATGACCAACCAACTGAATTTACCCCAGGTGGACTCCAATTAGGAACGTTTCAAGGATAATCAGTTAAAACAGGATTCACTTTTGTGCCTCAAATCATATCACAGTAAATGTGATTTCTTAGCTTATTATTTTTAATTAAGTTGCAAAAAGTTCTAAAAAAAACTTACCTTTTTTAGAATCATATCTCATTATTAGTATTGTCTGCGATGAGGTGGCAACTTGTCCAGGGTGTACCCCGCCTTCCGCCCGATTGTAGCTGAGATAGGCACCAGCGCCCCCCGCGACCCCAAAGGGAATAAGCGGTAGAAAATGGATGGATGGATGGATTAGTATTGTGTGTGGAATTTTTAAGGACAAACGTAAATGTATTGCATTTTGGAATAAGGCTGCCTGTAACGTAATATGTGGAAAAAGTGATAGCGCTGTGAATACTTTCCAGATGAACTGTACATAATGGATATGCTTTGGTGTAAATTTTGCTGCACAGTTACATTTAAAATACGTTTTTTTTAGTCGGTCTGCAACATGTTGGATTCTGGAGCCGTTTGTAGATTGCAATTGAAACAAAAAGTATGTATATTGAAGTAATGACCGCTATTTGTTTTTCTAGAGACAATCAAAAACAAACTTAATATGTTGATTCACCTGTCACAACATTAGATACAATATCACAATCGCCGATCAATTACTGCATAAAAATAGTTGCATTTAGCAGCTCATATGTCACTGTTATTATGCACAAGCCATGATATAAATAAACATTGATTGATTGATTGATTGATTAGATGAAACTATTCCTTTGTCCTAACTCTTTTTTTGTGTTTCTCCACACCCTGATGCAGAGGCGTAGGAGCTCCTTCCCCATTGGCAGACAGCTTTACTAAATGTCCAAATCAGTACATCCACCTCGCAGTGACATCACAACATAGCCAGACTGCAAAATCCGGCGAAAAGAAACATACAAAACTGCATTTAAGCTCACGCCTTAACGAATAAGCCTTATGATTTGATGCATTGGCATCGTTTACCACAAGTATCCAACATTGTCACAACATTTATAAATCAGAAAAAAATAAATTCATCATAGGTCCCCTTTTAACTGTCTTTTGAAGGACGTCATAACCATAGTTAATAAAAATACAACATTTTGAATGTCATGCAAAAAAAGCTGATGCTGGCAAAAAAAAAAATCTCTTGTGGACGACTATGAATCCTATTATCACCTGGGCTCCCGCCCCTGTGGGCATGATATGGTTTGAGAGACATAGGACACAATTTATCACTTCTTCTCTCCAAGGGTGCAGAAATCAAGGAAGTGTAAAATGAAGGAATTATCACAGTTGAGAGGTAGAGACGTACCTCTAATCTTTGCACCATTTCCCGGATGTCTTCTCCGCAGTTGTCGTGGGCAGACAACATGACACATTCCCCGCGCTCATAAAATATTTTTATGCTCATAATTCCTGAGGTCCATCCGATGACATCTCGACAAGAGCAGTTGAACACCACATTTTTGGATTCCTCCTCAATGAGCACGATGAACTCGTTGGATATGCCCAGCAGGCAGTCCACATCCATCGACTGACCAAAGTCCCGGACTCTAACACTCCAAGTGATGGCTCCCACACTGAACACATGTGCATCCTTTCTGGGTTTCACTTTCTCCTTCTTCTTGGCTCCGAGGGTGATGAAGCTGAATTTGACTGCAGAGTCAATAGTAGCAGTGCTAACAAAGTTTTCTGCCATGTCCTTTAGGTACTCCTGACGTGTACGGGTCGCCATTGCTCGAAACTTCTCTGACTTATGTGCTGCATTTTCTCCATTTATGACTTTGGCAAGTAGGAAGTCCCGAAAAACTGCAGACTTTGGAAATGTCACAGACTTTGGAATAGGGGGCCCGAATGGAGGCACGTCTTTTGATCTGGACACAGCCACACTAGAAAACAACATTGAGTAAACTGAATTGCACATTAGGGAAAAAGTGAAGCTCATTTTAATCATGCACTCCTAAACAAATGCTAGATTTTCATGTCTCGACTCCAGAAACACTCAGGGAGAGATTTGTAAATCATTTTCAGGTGTCATGATAATAACTATCATTAAAGAGAAGATCCAAAAACTGTCTACTGTCAAGTACTTTGCAAGCATGGTAAAAACCACTAGGCCCCATTCAGCAATAAGTTCCTAACTTTTCCTTTTATCTTTCTTCCTAAGTGATTTCTTAAAAGGAGTCTTTTTAAATTCATGACGTGTTCTTAAATGGCCAAATTGTTCCCACCTGCTGTTCTTAAGTTGCTGAATGCCAAATGATTAGCACGTGCGTGTTTATCATAATTTGCATATAAACACGCCCTTATTTTCCCAATATGCATATGTAAACATTAGTGAATACAAAAATCTCCTTAAAAACATCATAAGGAGGCCTAAGAACAAAATTTGTTCTTAAGAACGGTTGCTGAATGGGGCCTATTGAGAGCACGATAGCCTTTAACAACCAAAAAAAGAACACACCTCAACTTCGTCTTCAGAATATTCATTTATCTCATATTCCAATGCGCTATGGTTAGAATTCCGCAAATTGTCATTGATGTTAAAAAAATATCATGTAATTGCAGATAACAAATAATAAAATAATTAGATAACATTTCCTATACAACACTATTTTCAAATACACGCTTGTTTTATTTACCTGTAGCAGACATTTTCAGTGCAGGGGTTGTGGACTTTGACAATGACAAACACATGCTGGAAATGAGAGCGGATGTTCTTTGGAGTAAAAGGAAGGGCCCCGGGCTCCTGGAACACGATGGTGACAATGTCATTGCCAATGTGCCGCTTCCTCAATAACTGAAAACAAGACAGGGGTACAACTTAAAGACAAGGAAAAAGGACATTTTGTGTATATATATATACATATATAGTCGAGGTTTCTGTGGTTTAGCCGTTATACAGTGCTCAATATACCTGAAGAGCAGGGAAACCTGCGAAACAGGCTTGTTGGAATGAAATAGCCTCTGTATTTTTTCTGACCTAACGTATATATATATATATAGATATATATATATATATACACACATATATATATATATACACGTTAGATCACATATATATATATACAGTATATATATATATATATGTATGTATATATATATATACACACATATATATACGTTAAATCACACACACATATATATATATACAGTACATACATATATATATATACATACACATATATATATATATATATATATATATATATATATATATATATATATATATATATACATACATACACACACTACGTTATCACCACAAGCTGTTTGGTGGCTAATGAAATTATTTTTATCAGACAGATAATAAGCTATGAAAAGTGAACATCACAGTATTTAGAAGTTACAATATCTCCAACGTGTGCACTAGCCAGGTCGTCATGACGAGCAATTTTCAAATACAGTGAAAGTAGATTTGCTGTCAAATAATTTATGAAATGTAAATAATTGTTCAGCCGCGTTAGCTAGCTCAAATATCAAGCAATTTAAAAAAAAAAAAACAACATTTAAAGCACGGCTATATTTACATGAAGTAGTAATACCTGATAAAATACCAGTGCCATTGCTATTATTAATAATCATTATATTACTTAAATGTATGTGCTTTCTATTTAGTCTCCCTCGCATAACACTTGGTACTTGGTTTTAAAGGCTGTACAAGCCTTCCCTTAAAGGGGTCATGATATGATTTTTTTTTCAACATTAGGGACACATCCTTGTGGTCTACATAACATTTAATGGTCATAATGTTGCATGGATTACGTTTTACGGACCATCTTCAAGCAGCTTTCTGACCGTCTCTTCAGAATGCGCTGTTTTGTGGGAGGTCTTATTTCCCTGCCTCCACTTCGAATGCGTCGTCTCCCCGCCAGCCACCTTGACATTTTTCGTGCTTCAACATGGAGTATACTGACAGATATTAATTTGAACTACACGATAATTTGTTTTAGAAATGGTAACAGTGGCGGATTCCCCACAACAAGAGGATAGAGAAAAAGAAGACTACAGCGTCGGACTACAATGGCGGACTGGCGCAAAGCTCTTTGGGTAAAGCTCTCCCATATTTGGTTATATAGTGCAGGGGTTGTGGACTTTCACCAGTGACCAGAGGGGACTGCAACGTACAAAGGCGCAGGACTAAATCTGGCCAAATGGAACAGGCTGCCAGTTCATGTCAGAAACTGTGACAACTATTTAACATTTAAAACGTCACTGAAGCAGTGGTTGAAAACTAATCAGACATACACGCACAATTAGATTATTCCCTTGTTTTTTTGTTTGTTGTTTGTTTTATTTTTTTTTTGTCAATGGTCTGTGCTCATGGTATGCTTGTATTGTGTAATGTCTTGTGATTTATGTATTATTTTGTATCATGACCTTTTGAATGTTTACTGTATTAACCTGCTTTAGGACAACGGATGAAAGTGAGCTATTGTGCTAACTCAGGCATATTTACATTGTTGCTCTATTTTCATGAATATGCATTGTCCACCCATCCATCCATTTCCTACCGGTTGTCCCTTTTGGGATCGCGGGGGGGTCGCTGGAGCCGATCTCAGCTGCATTTTGGCTGTAGGCAGGGTACACCCTGAACAAGTCGCCAACTCGTATGCATTGTCCTAATTCAAATAAATAAATAACTGCTGACGTCATCAATGGAAAAAATGTCACCAATTGGGTAAATTCTAAATGGCCCGTTTGGACAAAGCATGAAAGAAGGCAAGATTTTTTTACAAATATCTTCGCCTTGCCCCCATGGCTTGATTTCCCATTTACTGGATTTATGTAGATCCCAATTGCATAAAAAATGTTTCCGATAGGTAAGAAAGTTTAGTTTTGCATAATAGGTCCCCTTTAACATTAATTGAGAATCGGGACACCACTTACTTGACGTGCATGCGCAAAACCGAGGGCAGGTGGCGAAGACAAAGGACAAGGGAGGAAAAGGGGATTCAGCCTTAGTCTGCTACTATTCGTATAAATAATATACAGTACGGGATACAACTTTAATCTCAGCCCAGTCGGATGTGTGGGATTTCAGGACAGAAAACATCCATCCCCAAATCGAATTTAAACAGCCTCTTTTGCTGGGTTGTCAACTAAACATGTCTTTTCTGGGATTATGTGAATTTAGATCAAGTTTGAATAGAGATTTGAGATGGGAGTTTGACTAATCTAATTTGTCCTGCAGGAAGATTACCAAGAAGAATGAAATGAAACTAACCTACTTTGTTACCCAGATAAAGAATGTTTTCAGTGGTCCTTATATTTATACACTATTGATGTTAGTGCAGGCTTGTATCCACAAGCGCAAAATAGAAAATCTGTGTAAATACTCAACTAGTGAACCTTTGTGATTGCAATTTTATCATGCCAATGGTTGTCAGGCAACTACTCCAATCACTTAATTCAACTTGTTAGCATAGACATGGAGGCACATCTAATACAGAGTCAGGTCCAGCCCCTGGGGATACATTGATTAAAATCCTACTATGAGGTACCGTTACCATGGCAATGATCATAGTTTCAAGTGATGGGTTGTTACCGTGGCAAAATGAGCCCTAAGGGGGATTGGCAGGAGTCTGGATTGAAGTATAATAGGGGAATTTCCACTCTACCTAGCCAGCATGAAAGTGGTTCACCAAACAATGTATGAACATTTGGAGGCACATCGATGATTGTGTTGTTCACTAACCTGCTGTCTGTTGTTGGGTGTGTAGGGGAGCATGGTGGATACGTGAAACATCAGCTCGTAGTCCTTGTAGGTAGTGTAGAGAGAGTGCGTGCCTGTGGAATCGGCTGGGTAAAGAACACAAAACAGTACAACCATTTTATTTTTTTTACATTTTTCATGAATAATGATGAAGCAATCGCTATCCAAAGGTTCTGAACTCATGTTTGCATGCTGGGGTCGTTTGAACAGATCAGTGTTTTTTTTTTTTTGTACTTTCCACTTTCCTCCATCCCGAAGACGGATTTAGATGGAAAATGCGAGACTACTGGTCTGGGTAAGGAGTCAGTTAAATTAGAACAAGTTTTTTCTGCTTTGAGTGTTTCAGAGTTGGACATGTGTTTTACCGAGGTGGCTAACTATGATGCGTGCAGTTTATCAAAGCAACAAACAAACAATCGGAAAATCCCCGTTACTGAGGTGGCTAACCATGATGCGTGCAGTTTATCAAAGCAACAATCAAACAATCGGAAAATTCCTGTCGTATCAATTCCTAGATATGGTCGTAACTATACTAAATGCACTGGGCATAATAAACACAACATTATTAATATTGCTACTACGGATAATTTGATCAAAAACTCCCTAAAACAGCCCACTACCTATAATATAGGTTTTTTAAACATAAGATCATTGTCTCCTAAAACGTTGTTAGTTAATGATATTATCAGAGACAACAATCTTAACGTCATCGGTCTCAGCGAAACCTGGCTTAAACCAAACAACTTTTTTGCGCTAAATGAGGCATGTCCTCCTAACTTTACACATGCGCATATTGCCCGTCCGCTCAAAAGGGGTGGGGGGGTCGCACTAATATACAACGAAAACTTTAACCTTAGTCCTAACATAAATAATAAATATAAATCGTTTGAGGTGCTTACTATGAGGTCTGTCACACCGCTGCCTAAACACCTGGCTGTTATCTACCGCCCCCCAGGGCCCTATTCGGACTTTATTAATGAATTCTCAGAGTTCGTTGCTGATCTAGTGACACACGCCGATAATATAATCATAATGGGGGACTTTAATATCCATATGAATACCCCATCGGACCCACCGTGCGTATCGCTCCAGACTGTAATTGATAGCTGTGGTCTCACACAAATAATAAATGAACCCACGCATCGCAACGGTAATACAATAGACCTAGTGCTTGTCAGGGGCATCACCGTTTCCAAAGTTACGATACTCCCGTATACTAAAGTATTGTCCGATCATTACCTTATAAAATTCGAGGTTCAGACGCATGTTCGTCAAACTGATAATAATAATAACTGCTATAGCAGCCGCAACATTAATACAGCCACAACGACAACTCTTGCTGACCTACTGCCCTCGGTAATGGCACCATTCCCAAAGTATGTGGGCTCTATTGATAACCTCACTAACAACTTTAACGACGCCCTGCGCGAAACCATTGATAACATAGCACCGCTAAAGTTAAAAAAGGCTCCAAAAAAGCGCACCCCGTGGTTTACAGAAGAAACTAGAGCTCAGAAATTATTATGTAGAAAGCTGGAACGCAAATGGCGCACGACTAAACTTGAGGTGCACCATCAAGCATGGAGTGATGGTTTAATAACTTATAAACGCATGCTTACCTTAGCTAAAGCTAAATATTACTCAAATCTCATCCACCGTAATAAAAACGATCCTAAATTTTTGTTTAGTACGGTAGCATCGCTAACCCAACAAGGGACTCCTTCCAGTAGCTCAACCCACTCAGCTGATGACTTTATGCAATTCTTTAATAAGAAAATTGAAGTCATTAGAAAGGAGATTAAAGACAATGCGTCCCAGCTACAACGGGGTTCTATTAACACTGACACGATTGTATATACGGCGGATACTGCCCTCCAAAATAGTTTCTCTCGTTTTGAGGAAATAACATTAGAGGAATTGTTACAACGTGTAAATGGAATAAAACAGACAACATGTTTACTTGACCCTCTTCCTGGGAAACTGATCAAGGAGCTTTTTGTATTATTAGGTCCATCAGTGCTAAATATTATAAACGTATCACTCTCCTCGGGCACTGTTCCCCTAGCATTCAAAAAAGCGGTTATTCATCCTCTTCTTAAAAGACCTAACCTCGATCCTGACCTCATGGTAAATTACCGACCGGTGTCTCACCTTCCCTTTATTTCAAAAATCCTTGAAAAAATTGTTGCGGAGCAGTTAAATGAACACTTAGCGTCTAACAATCTATGTGAAACCTTTCAATCCGGTTTCAGGGCAAATCACTCCACGGAGACAGCCCTCGCAAAAATGACTAATGATCTATTGCTAACGAAGGATTCTGATGCGTCATCTATGTTGCTGCTCCTCGATCTTAGCGCTGCTTTCGATACCGTCGATCATAATATTTTATTAGAACGTATCAAAACACGAATTGGTATGTCAGACTTAGCCCTGTCTTGGTTTAACTCTTATCTTACTGATAGGATGCAGTGTGTCTCCCATAACAATGTGACCTCGGACTACGTTAAGGTAACGTGTGGAGTTCCCCAGGGTTCGGTCCTTGGCCCTGCACTCTTCAGCATCTACATGCTGCCGCTAGGTGACATCATACGCAAATACGGTATTAGCTTTCACTGTTATGCTGATGACACCCAACTCTACATACCCCTAAAGCTGACCAACACGCCGGATTGTAGTCAGCTGGAGGCGTGTCTTAATGAAATTAAACAATGGATGTCCGCTAACTTTTTGCAACTCAACGCCAAAAAAACGGAAATGCTGATTATCGGTCCTGCTAGACACCGAACTCTATTTAATAATACAACTCTAACATTTGACAACCAAACAATTAAACAAGGCGACACGGTAAAGAATCTGGGTATTATCTTCGACCCAACTCTCTCCTTTGAGGCACACATTAAAAGCGTTACTAAAACGGCCTTCTTTCATCTCCGTAACATCGCTAAAATTCGCTCCATTCTGTCCACTAAAGACGCTGAGATCATTATCCATGCGTTTGTTACGTCTCGCCTCGACTACTGTAACGTATTATTTTCGGGTCTCCCCATGTCTAGCATTAAAAGATTACAGTTGGTACAAAATGCGGCTGCTAGACTTTTGACAAGAACAAGAAAGTTTGATCACATTACGCCTGTACTGGCTCACCTGCACTGGCTTCCTGTGCACTTAAGATGTGACTTTAAGGTTTTACTACTTACGTATAAAATACTACACGGTCTAGCTCCATCTTATCTTGCCGATTGTATTGTACCATATGTCCCGGCAAGAAATCTGCGTTCAAAGGACTCCGGCTTATTAGTGATTCCCAAAGCCCAAAAAAAGTCTGCGGGCTATAGAGCATTTTCCGTTCGGGCTCCAGTACTCTGGAATGCCCTCCCGGTAACAGTTCGAGATGCCACCTCAGTAGAAGCATTTAAGTCTCACCTTAAAACTCATTTGTATACTCTAGCCTTTAAATAGACTCCCTTTTTAGACCAGTTGATCTGCCGTTTCTTTTCTTTTTCTTCTATGTCCCTCTGTGTATCGGCTGGGGACATCTCTGCGCTGCTGGTCCGCTACCCTTGGGATGGTTTCCTGCTGGCTCCGCTGTGAACGGGACTCTCGCTGCTGTGTTTGGACTGGACTCTCGCGACTGTGTTGTTTCCATTGTGGATTGAACTTTCACAGTATCATGTTAGACCTGCTCGACATCCATTGCTTTCCTCCTCTCTAAGGTTCTCATAGTCATCATTGTCACCGACGTCCCACTGGGTCATTATTGTCACCAATGTCCCACTGGGTGTGAGTTTTCCTTGCCCTTATGTGGGCCTACCGAGGATGTCGTGGTGGTTTGTGCAGCCCTTTGAGACACTAGTGATTTAGGGCTATATAAGTAAACATTGATTGATTGATTGATATACTTCTTTAGATTTAAAACAGATGTCTCATTGTGATGCATTCCAATAAATTAAAAATACTATACAGATAGAAAAATTAAATTGTAAACGTGCTCACGCTGAATACACATAGTTATACTAAGGAAGGACAACATCACTTTTGTTCTTTTCTGTTAACTTTTGGCCCGGCTATGTCTCTCAAGCTTAAAGGACTCTTAATGTCCAGACTATCTAAATTTCACTAACAAATTCTCTTCATGCATGTTTCGCTCCTGAAAATAAAAAATCTAGCAGTGTTTTCCTAAAATATCTATTACTTTTTAATTAATAGAGGTGGGAATCTTTAGGCACCTCATTATTTGGTTACAATTCAGGAGCTACGTTTTGATTAAAAAATGAAATTATTGATAAATCTTTCATTTATGTATATTAATGCCGGTTTACATTTAATTTCATTTCACTGAAAAAGCCTTTATCACATACAACTTTTAAAAAATAGTGCTTTTGTAATAAGAAACGGTTAAATAATTCCCATCTCATTTATTCATTTAATAGAAATGTGTGCAAAACTGGAACTTAAGTACCCAATATTAAAGGAGCTGGTCGGATTTCTCGGTGAAGTGGCTCACTGCCGTCAGCTAAATTTTACAACTGTCTGCATTACTTGATTTACAATAAATAAATCAATGATCAATTATTGACATTTACTAATCTATTTTATAACAGTCCATGTCCAAATTGCGATGCATATAAAAATCGATTATTTTCCCTACCTCTGGTTTTGAAGTAATTGGTAGATAACTAACTATACTGTGAACCCCACCTTTCCATCACTAGATTCCCTGTTGGTGTGACATCATCTCCAGACCAGGAACACCTTTACTCACTACGACAGTGTAGATAAAGGCATGTAAAACTTATTTTTATCACGTAATTGCATGTTTTTGTCGCCCTGGTCCATGATTACTTCAAAACTGATAGGCTTAACATTATGAACAAAAAAGAAATAGGAAAGAATCACAATTCCTCCTGACTTACCTGCTCTTCCATCGACACCATCGAGTGTTTCCTTGTGTTCTTTCAGCATTTCCACAATCATCTTGAGGAAATAAAATTCAGAAGTGGACGCAAAACTGAATACTAGGGGCTTAACTTTTTTTTTTTTTTCGTTTGTGAGCCGGTTCTGCTGACACAGTCTTTATCCCTTCATATGCTGCTAATTTTTGGGATGTATTTTGCTTGTGTTTTTTAATTTTTTTTCATCCAAATTCTGACCAAAACTCTTCTTCTTCAATGTCAGAGTCGTTAAAATGATCACAAGTACAATAGTGTATCTAGTCGATACTATTATGATTATGTCGATATTTTTTGGCGTCACAACATCTTCTTTCGTTTTTTTTAAATTCACAGTATGTGTCCCTGGACACATGAGGACTTTGAATATGACCAATGTATGATCCTATAACTACTTATAACCCAAATGTGTGGTATCATCCAAAACTAATGTAAAGTATCCAAACAACAGAAGAATAAAATATTATTACATTTTAACAAAAGTGAAGACAGAACATGTTAAAAGAGAAAGTAAGCAGATATTAACAGTAAATCAGAAAGTAGATTTATAATTAATTTCTACGACTTGTCCCTAATACTTTTGACAAAATAATAGAATAGAAAATGACACAGTATGTTACTGCATATTTCAGCAGCTAAATTAGGACCCTTTGTTTGCTTACTTGCTAATAAAAGACAAGTTGTCTTGTACGTTCACTATTTTACTTAATGACAAACTTGCTATAAGAAACATATGTTTAATGTACCTTAAGAATTTTTGTTAAAATAGAGCCAATAATGCCATTTTGTGGTCCCTTTTATCTAGAAAAGTACTGAAAAGTATCGAAATAATTTTGGTACTGGTACCAAAATATTGGTATCGGGACCACACTATGCTGAAGTGATATTTTGATGCAAAAATACATTTTTAAAAACGCGGATGTTCACATTTCCGTGGAAAATTCACATCTAAACTGATGCAGGCCCGCCCAAATGCTGCACATACTCTGGTGTGCCAGACAATTACAAAGATGGAAGGAAGGAGTTGCTCTCTCTTTTTAGGACGGTTTCATTTTATTCTTATTTTTAAAGGCCTACTGAAACCCACTACTACCGACCACACAGTCTGATAGTTTATATATCAATGATGAAATATTAACATTGCAACACATGCCAATACGGCCTTTTTAGTTTACTAAATTGTAATTTTGAATTTCCCGCTAAGTGTCCTGTTGAAAACGTCGCGGAATGATGACGAATACGCGTGACGTCACGGACTGTTAGGAAATATTAGCGCTGCGCACACACACAGCTAAAAGTCGTCTGCTTTAACCGCAAAATTTCACAGTATTTTGGACATCTGTGTTGCTGAATCTTTTGCAATTTGTTCAATTAATAATGGAGGAGTCAAAGTAGAAAGATGGAGTTGGGAAGCTTTAGCCTTTAGCCACACAAACACACGGTGATTCCTTGTTTGAAATTCCCGTAGGTGAAATTTTACTATGGATCAGAGCGGTCAAGCGAACATGGATCCCGACCACATGTCAACCAGCAGTTTTTGGTGAGAAAACTTGTGGTAAAAAGTTGCCACTTACGGGAGAGCTTGTGCCGTCTGTACAGCTGCTATCGACTTCCATCAGACACTGGCCTAAAGACACCCGTGGATACACCCTTCCGACTATCAGGTACTATTAAACTCACTAAAACACTAGCAACACAATAGAAAGATAAGGGATTTCCCAAAATGATCCTAGTAAATGTGTCTAAAAACATCTGAATCCGTCCCAATGCAATCACAGGTTTTTTTTTTTCTTTTTCTAGTCCGTCGCTATCAATATCCTCAAACAAGAATCTTTCATTTTCGCTCAAATTAATGGGGAAATTGTCGATTTCCCGGTCCAAAATAGCTCTTTTGGTTGGAGGCTCCCATTAAAAACAATGTGAGGATGCGAAGAGCCATCAACGGGTGACCTCATCGTCTGCTACTTCCGGTAAAGGCAGGGCTTTTCTGTTAGCGACCAAAAGTTGCGAACTTTATCGTCGATGTTCTCTACTAAATCCTTTCAGCAAAAATATGGCAATATCGCGAAATGATCAAGTATGACACATAGAATGGACCTGCTATCCCCGTTTACAATAAGAAAATATAATTTCAGTAGGCCTTTAATCTCGTTATTTTATGTGTACTTTGGATGTCCTGTGTACAATGTGAGTGACTCAGGTTTTATTTTAGGTATGAATTAGGTAAAAAATACAAAATACACTAAAAAATGACTTACAGCATAGTTCATAGACCAAGAACCTCCTGTAAAGAGTTACTGTAATCAAGTAGTGCACTGCATTAGCCCTTACAGAGTACTGGTGCAGAGCTTGTGCACTGTGTGGTTACTTACTTTTGTTATCTAGCTGCGCTCTGTACTTTGTGAAGCCTTTCAGGCGCACTCTCTGGCCGAGTAGATCCAAGAACTCCTCCAATGCTGGTCCGGCACTCTCATTATTGTACATCTCTTCCTCTGTGCTCTGGCCCGCCTTACAATAAAGCACACCCACCTTGTGCTGGAAACTTAGCTGAAAGGAGAGCACATAGAGGCACACAATCATTGAGTATAATTTCCTGTTGCTGATATACAGCACACCAAAAACAGTATTCATAATGTGCATGATGCACTCAAGAGCCACGAGTACCCACTTTCTGACACATCACAGCTATGATGGCTTTCATAAAACCTCTTCTATAAAAGAGCTCAGCTCATCTACGGCATCGTGAGCCGAGTGCTAGGTTTAAACCTCACCTGAGTATGAGCAGCAATACAGGAGCGATAAACATAAGTATACCAACCTATATAGTTTTAAGTAACACCTCGTGGTTTGGACACATAATACAAACCCCGTTTCCATATGAGTTGGAAAATTGTGTTGGATGTAAATATAAATGGAATACCATGATTTGCAAATCCTTTTCAACCCATATTCAATTGAATGCACTACAAAGACAAGATATTTGATGTTCAACCTCATAGACTTTATTTTGTTTTGTAAATAATATCCAACTTAGAATTTCATGGCTGCAACACGTGCCAAAGTAGTTGGGAAAGGACATGTTCACCACTGTGTTACATCACCTTTTCTTTTAAAAACACTCAATAAACGTTTGGGAACTGAGGAAACTAATTGTTGAAGCTTTGAAAGTGGAATTCTTTCCCATTCTTGTTTTATGTTGAGCTTCAGTCATTCAACAGCAGGGGTCTCCGCTGTCGTATTCTACGCTTCATAATGCGCCACACATTTTCCATGGGAGACAGGTCTGGACTGCAGGCGGGCCAGGAAAACACCCGCACTCTTTTTTTACGAAGCCACGCTGTTGTAACACTTGCCTTATTGAAATAAGCAGGGGTGTCCATGATAACTTTGCTTGGATGACAACATATGTTGCTCCAAAACCTGTATGGACCTTTCAGCATTAACGGTGCCTTCACAGATGTGTAAGTTACCCATGCCTTGGGCACTAATACACCCCCATACCATCACAGATGCTGGCTTTATAACTTTGCGCCTAAAACAATCCGGATGATTATTTTCCTCTTTGTTCTGGAGGACACCACGTCCTCTGTTTCCAAATATAATTTGAAATGTGGACTCGTCAGACCATAGAACACCTTTCCACTTTGCATTAGTCCATCTTAGATGAGCTCGGGCCCAGCCAAGCCGGCGGCGTTTCAGGATATTGTTGATAAATGGGTTTGGCTTTGCATAGTAGAGTTTTAACTTGCACTTACAGATGTAGCGACCAACTGTAGTTACTGACAGTGGTTTTATGAAGTGTTCCTGAGCCCATGTGGTTATATCCTTTACACACTGATGTCGGTTTTTTTTTATGCAGTACCGCCTGCGGAATCAAAAGTCCGTAATATCATCGCTTACGTGCAGTGATTTCTCCAGATTCTTTGAACCTTTTGATGATTTTACGGACCGTAGATGGTAAAATCCCTAAATTCCTTGTAATAGCTCGTTGAGAAATGTTGTTCTAAAACTGTTCGACAATTTGCTTTGGAAGTGGTGACCCTCACCCCATCCTTGTTTGTGAATTACTTAGCATTTCATGGAAGCTGCTTTTATACCCAATCATGGCACCCACCTGTTCCCAATTAGCCTGCACACCTGCGGGATCTTCCCAATAAGTGTTTGATGAGCATTCCTCAACTTCATCAGTATTTATTGCCACCTTTCCCAACTTCTTTTCACGTGTTGCTGGCATCAAATTCTAAAGTTAATGATTATTTGAAAAAAAAAAATGTTTATCACTTTGATCATAAAATATGTTGTCTTTGTAGCATATTCAACTGAATATGGGTTGAAAATTATTTGCGAATCATAGTATTCTGTTTATATTTATATCTAACACAATTTCCCAACTCATATGGAAACGGGGTTTGTAGAAGGATCATGCTGGTTTATTTGACAAAAATCATGTGGTAGAATTGTTAGTTCGTTATTGCACACATGTGTAAATGTCAACACCTCAGGTTTTGTTTTTTATAGTGGGTATTGAGACTGCCATGGTCTGGCAGGTAAAACATGACAGGCAGAGCCATCTCCACCAACATCCATCTTTAATGGCTCACTTCACCCTGCTGACCAAAACAAAGAGTTAAAGGGAAAATAATAAATGACTGCCCTGCTCTTTATTTGGCACCTGTTGCCCCGTCTTCTCTTGCTGAAGATAGCTCCTTGAACTTGACACAGGGTCAATACGCCAAAAAAAAAAAAGGGTGTTGTGGATGTGAAGATCAACTTTCACAGAGTGGAATTGCCTTTCTGCTCCTTTACAGGTCATCAGCTCCTGGTGTATTACTGACACTGTTGTCATGGCGACTTCCTCTATCAGGCAATCTGCTGTGCTCTAAAGTGGCGGCAGTGACAGAAGGCTATTATACCAAGGCGAGCAGTGGAAATCGTACCTTACTTGGGGTCCACTTAACCTTTTGCTCTTGTTAGGACTTGGCCAGTGGCAAGAACAATCACATTGACCTCAGGTGCTCAGGTGAGAATGTGTTACACTTTTAAAAGTGCAAACACAGCACAAATGGCAAGTGCTTTGGTAAGGGTGCTGCACTACAGTTTATACTATTTAATGTACTATGTGGTTCAACCAATCAAACATTAAACAATTAAATCTGTTTCATTCCACAGTAAATAAAAAAAAGGAAATTGTTTTATCTTATACTGACTAAAAGCAGTCTCGGTCGGGCTTGACAGCTTAAACCTAGGTTTAGGCCTAAGTCCTCCTTAGAACCAGCATCGTCTGCAGTGGACATTTGGTTTTGGTCTATTTATTTACTGACCCGTTTCAGAAAAAATTGCCATGTTGTGTAAAACACTGCAGAGGATTTTGTCTCACAGGAGTTCCGACTGCAGTTGTACCTCGGGTTACGAGTGCCCAAGCTCACCGGTTATGTGGAATATGAGCTGTCTCTCAACTAATTGTTGCGCTTTAGGTCAGCAAAAATTCAGATAACAACGCTACCCATTGCAAGTCGCTGTGGCAAATTAAAAAAAATGGAAAAAGGGAAAATGGGTTATACTTGTATAGCGCTTTTCTACCTTTTTAAGGAACTCAAAGCGCCCCGACATATTTGGCAACATTTGACATATTTCCACATTCACCCATTCACACACCCATTCACACACTGATGGCGGGAGCTGCCATGCAAGGACACAACAAACGTGACTACGATGGAAGAAGGTGGGGATTGAACCAGGAACCCTCAAGTTGCTGGCACAGCCACTCTCCTAACCGCGCTACGCCGTCACAGTGAATCCAGTAAGATTTCGAAAATTATTCAATGTCTCACTTGCTCGCATTAGCAAATATCTAGCATTTAGAATGGTTAGACCGACAAAACGTAGTTTATCCAACCGTGGTAACGAAAAAAGTGAGTGGAAAAGACAATGTCGAGAAGAAGCAGATGTTATTCATTGAATTAAAGAAAGAAACAATCAAAAAACATTAACGAGGTCTGTGTGTTGCCAACTTGGTGAAGCAGTATGATCTTAGCACCGCTATAATAATCTACACCATAGTGAAGCAGAATTAAGTCGTTGACGCCAGCCAGGAGCATTAAAATATATTCCAAACGGAGGACATTTATCCATTGAAATGCAGAGGTACTGCTGATGGGGTCTTTGACAGAGAAGCAGCTTGCAGAAGATACCGTACTAGTGCACTCCCCAAGGTAAATGTTTTACATTGTTATTACATTACATATTAAACTACTGTTGTTGAAGTTTCCATCCATCCATTCATTTTCTACCGCTTATTCCCTTTCGGTGTTGCATGTGACATGTTAAAATAGTGTTGTTGTTGTTTTGTTTTTTTGTTGTTTTTTAGGGGAGGAGGGGTTGGCATGGATTCATTGAATTCTAATTAATAATATAAACATTGATTTGAGTTGTGGAGACTATTGAGCTGAGATTTTTGGTGTATGCTAGCGTACAGTGGGGCAAAAAAGTATTTAGTCAGCCACCGATTGTGCAAGTTCTCCCACTTAAAATATTGACAGAGGTCTGTAATTTTCATCATAGGTACACTTCAACTGTGAGAGACAGAATGTGGAAAAAAATGCAGGAATTCACATTTTACGAATTTTAAATAATTTATTTGTAAATTATGGTGGAAAATAAGTATTTGGTCAACCATTCAAAGCTCTCACTGATGGAAGGAGGTTTTGGCTCAAAATCTCACGATACATGACCCCATTCATTCTTTCCTTAACACGGATCAATCGTCCTGTCCCCTTAGCAGAAAAACAGCCCCAAAGCATGATGTTTCCACCCCCATGCTTCACAGTAGGTATGGTGCTCTTGGGATGCAACTCAGTATTCTTCTTCCTCCAAACACGACAATTGAGTTTGTACCAAAAAGTTCTATTTTGGTTTCATCTGACCACATGACATTCTCCCAATCCTCTGCTGTATCATCCATGTATCCATTTTGGTATAAACTCAACTCGTCGAGTTTGGAGGAAACTGTGAAGCATGGGGGTGGAAACATCATGCTTTGGGGGTGTTTTTCTGCTAAGGGGACAGGACGATTGATCCGTGTTAGGAAAGAATGAATGGGGCCATGTATCGTGAGATTTTCAGCCAAAACCTCCTTCCATCAGTGAGAGCTTTGAATGGTTGACCAAATACTTATTTTCCACCATAATTTACAAATAAATTCTTTAAAATTCCTACAATGTGAATTCCTGGATTTTTTTTTCACATTCTGTCTCTCACAGTTGAAAATTACAGACCTCTGTCATCATTTTAAGTGGGAGAACTTGCACAATCGGTGGCTGACTAAATACTTTTTTTGCCCCACTGTACATGTGTTACAACGATGTTTCCCGCGTGTTGCTGAGCGGATTGGAAACTGTTCAAGTGTGTTCATTAAGCCTAAAATACTGGAACGGTAGGGCGCAGGTAGGAAAAAGCAAATTTATGGAGTTTCCCGGGTGAAATGGGATGGTTGACAGATATGCAGTAAACCAGGTTGTGTTGTGGGACATGCGCATTCTGCGTCTCTCTCCGCTGCGAGTCCAACCAGAGGACCCGCCGACAGCGCACTCCAGACACGCCCCCGCATTCATCAAGCGGACCGCGCCCACTCTCCGCCGCAGCCGGCTGCAGGACACACCTGTGACTGACGATGAGCAGCATAAAAGACCAGTGGACACAGGGATCCGTGCGGGAACTTAGTTCCAAATGCGTACCGTAAGCAATCACCCTGCTTTATGCAAACCTGCTCTCCCTGTGCCCTGTACCTCTACGTGTTCTCAGTGTCTTCTCCCGTGTCCCCACAGAATCCTCCGTCGCCCGCAAGGTGAGCTGTGCGTCTCACTCTTTTCCCTGGATCTCCCTCTGGATTCTGACTGCCTCCTTTGTACCTCGACTCCTCGCTCGTTTGACCTGAACCCTCTGCCTGCCCCACGGACTTCCGCGTTCTCTTTTGTCAACACTTGGGTAAAACACACTTCAGTTAATTAACACACTTAGACTAACACCATACACTCTAGAGTTTTTGCCACGCTCCATTTACTTAGTATGTTTTCTGTTGATTGATTATTACATATATACATTTGTTAATATATATATATATATATATATATATATATATATATATATATATTAATAAATCTTTGGACATACTGCCACCTGGTGTCCGTTTGCCGTCACGTCCTCCTTAGTAAACCATAACAGTAAGTTCCCGCCAGAAAAATTAAATAGTAGGACCTGACGGCACATTATTTTTTGTTGTTGTTGTTGTTTTCATAGCCCCCAGTGACTTTAGCTCTGTCCCAGTGACTTTTTGTTTGTTTTTTTTTGGTTTTCTCAACTTTCCTCCTTCCTTTTTGCCCCTGTCACGATGTCTTTTTCCTCCATCATGGACAATTTTTATAGTCCTCAACACTCCGTCAAGGGACTGTTTAATTTCAATACGGGGAGGGATGAATTTGCCCGGCGCCTGGCCACCCACCTCCCACCCTTAGTGACAATTCCTCAGTCAGCTGGAGGCGTTTGGCATCCGCGTTCGGAAGGGGGGGATAGTGCTGGTGACTGTGCTGATGTGGTGGCGCATCTACACCCAGCCAGGCAAACCCCTGCCATACCTATACCATCTGTTTTTCATTTTTGTACTGGTGGCTGTGCTAATGTGGTAGCACAGCTGCAACCAGACAGACTTCTCCCTGCCCGAGATATCCCGCCTATCTTCCGTTTTTCCCAGCCGCAGCCACCAGTCCCCTGGCTAGCCTCCGAGCTAGTACCTGTCCCGAAGCTAGCGCCCGAGCTAGCGCCAGTCCCCGAGCTAGCCCCCGAGCTAGCGCCAGTCCCCGAGCTAGCCCCCGAGCTAGCGCCAGTCCCCGAGCTAGCCCCCGAGCTAGCGTCAGTCCCCGAGCCAGCCCCCGAGCTAGCGTCAGCCCCCGAGCTAGTGTCAGTCCCCGAGCCAGCCCCCGAGCTAGTGTCAGTCCCCGAGCCAGCCCCCGAGCTAGCGTCAGTTCCCGAGCCAGCCCCCGAGCCAGCGGCAGTCCCCGAGCTAGCCCCCGAGCCAGCGGCAGTCCCCGAGCTAGCCCCCGAGCTAGCACCAGCCCCTTGGCAAGCCCCTGAGCTAGCACCTGTCCCCTGGCTAGCCTGTGAGCTAGCACCCATACCTAGGCTGGCCCTGACCCCCGCCCCTCAGCCAGTAGCACTGGCTTCAGCTCCTCAGCCATCTCCTCGTGTCCGGCGGGCTGCAGCACGGCGCCGCCCACCTCCTTGTGTCCGGCGGTCCTCACTACAGTGCCGTCCACCTCCTCGTGTCCGGCGGCCCGCACCAGGGAACCATTCGCGCCCGCCTTACCGACGGCCAAGACGTCGACCGTTCTTTGGTCGTCCACTTCGCCGGCCGCAGCGGCGGTCCACCCGACGCCGCCACCAGACTTGTCCCCGATGGCTTCTGAGACACTTGGGCTGGCGACCCACCACCAGTTCACCCCTCCACCCTCCCTTGATTTTTGTATCTGCTTTTGGGGGTGTTCAGATTCTAGGACATCTGGAATCTGTCCATAGGGGGGGGATACTGTTGTGGGACATGCGCATTCTGCGTCTCTCTCCGCTGCGAGTCCAACCAGAGGACCCGCCGACAGCGCACTCCAGACACGCCCCCGCATTCATCAAGCGGACCGCGCCCACTCTCCGCCGCAGCCGGCTGCAGGACACACCTGTGACTGACGATGAGCAGCATAAAAGACCAGTGGACACAGGGATCCGTGCGGGAACTTAGTTCCAAATGCGTACCGTAAGCAATCACCCTGCTTTATGCAAACCTGCTCTCCCTGTGCCCTGTACCTCTACGTGTTCTCAGTGTCTTCTCCCGTGTCCCCACAGAATCCTCCGTCGCCCGCAAGGTGAGCTGTGCGTCTCACTCTTTTCCCTGGATCTCCCTCTGGATTCTGACTGCCTCCTTTGTACCTCGACTCCTCGCTCGTTTGACCTGAACCCTCTGCCTGCCCCACGGACTTCCGCGTTCTCTTTTGTCAACACTTGGGTAAAACACACTTCAGTTAATTAACACACTTAGACTAACACCATACACTCTAGAGTTTTTGCCACGCTCCATTTACTTAGTATGTTTTCTGTTGATTGATTATTACATATATACATTTGTTAATATATATATATATATATATATATATATATATATATATATATATATATTAATAAATCTTTGGACATACTGCCACCTGGTGTCCGTTTGCCGTCACGTCCTCCTTAGTAAACCATAACAGGTTGATCCAAATTAGACACAAAAGCTAAAAATTAAACGTAACCAAAAAACTATAATGGAAGCAGGACGGTGACAGATGTTTGGGTTTGGTGTTTTTCCAGCTTTTAATTTTTATGCTTTACATGAATAGCTTACTCAGAAAATTAATTTATGATGCTATCACCTGAAATCACATCTCAAAATGTGATTAAGCGCCTGATGAATTTCCCAGCCCATCTGCACACATGTGAAATACATTCACATGTAGCTTGTCTCCTTTTGCATCATGGTTATTACGGCAGCTGACAGCGCTAATGCTTTGAGGCACTTTCTCTCTTCACTAGCCAAAAAAGCGCACAAAATAATCTGATAGACGAAAAAACATTAAGTAGAAGACTAACATCTGTTCCACACTAACCACTTTGCACACACACAACACGTCTTGAGTAGGAAAAATTAGATACGCTAAAATTATGCCGGACTGACGAAACTTTGTTTGGGTTCACATTGTTGAGGTGCCGACAGTCCAGTTGGGTTATGGGATAAATGCCATTTTAAACATTTATACAGGCCGGAGGACTTTAATGATTAAACCAGGAGTGTAGAAAAATATGGATTCCCACACATAAAACTGGTCCTTAAAGTCCTTCAATTCTTTATTAATATCTTAGGGTTTTAGGAGAAACTATTATCACCTTAGTTTAATTTAATTCACTCCATCTGTTTACTCTTATTAAGACCGACATGGCACTCAAATTCACATTTTAAGAGGCTGGCCCCTGTCATTTGGAAGGATGGCTTTATACTAACAAATGTAATTACACTAATAAGTAGCCATATCTCTGAAAGTCAGACAAGTGAGTGCTGCTTAATCCCTGCACGCTTCTTCCCCACCAATAGGTCGTCAGCTAATACCAGGCGGTGCCAACAGACCACTCAAACCAAGATAAAGCTGGGTAACATCTTCTGCCATTCAAGCAAAAATACCTCATCAAAAGCACACAATCAAGTTATTAAATATAAGCTGCTTCAGCAACCTGGTGAGATAAGTCGATAGGCATTGCAGGATACAAAGTATGTGGGATTTACATTGATTCTATTAAAGTGAGGCATCTGTCCCTAACATATTTGTACTTTCAATTTTTATCGTTTGATCAGAAAATAACAATGTAAGCACGGACCATAGATATGAAATATATTACTTTTATTTGTTATGTTTTGTCCTCTTCACCTCCTCAGGCAAATCATATTGTTGATGTAGAGGAAGAAAAGTGTGGGACATTTCTCTTGTTGCCTTATTTGTATTTAACTTTATTCGGCATTGCCGTACCAGAGCAGGAGGGGATAGAACGACGTAAAAAAGGAAGACAAAGGGGGAAATTGCGGGGACAAGAGTGGGATAAGACAGAGAGACAACGACACAAACAAAAACAACAACAGAACAACATCAGCAAATACGAAATGTACAAATATAATACGAGAAATGATGGCAAAGAGCCAGTTAGTGAAGTGCCCATCCATCCATTTTCTACCGCTTATTACCTTTGGGGTTGCGGAGGGTGCTGGTGCCAATCTCAGCTACAATCGGCGGACTACACCCTGAACAAGTCGAAACCTCATCGCAGGGCCAACACAGATAGACAGACAACATTCACACTCACATTCACACACTAGGGCCAATTTTATTGTTGCCAATCAACCTATCCCCAGGTGCATGTCTTTGGAAGTGAGAGGAAGCCTGAGTACCGGAGGGAACCCACGCATTCACGGGGAGGACATGCAAACTCTGCACAGAAAGGACCCGAGCCCGGGATTTAACCCCGGCTACTTCTTAGTTCCGGTGGTTAGAGGGCAGGATTGTGTTGCTCTCTTACTGTGGGCAACGGACAATTACTACCAGCGAGGGGAATATAATTTAAGTGCATGCTCGCAACTTAAAGCATAACAAAAAGCCGAGAGACAGTTCGTATCTCAAAATACTTGTAATTTGGGTTAGCAGTGCATAAGCTTGGGTCAGTGCAGTGTTTCCTGGCAAACATCCACAATTTACAACTCAAAGTCTTTGTTGTCCTTTTTTAGTTCAGGATAGTCATTATCTCAACTGCTGGCTTATGGGTAAAGGTTTGAACATTTTGTTGTGAGAGTTCATATTGTATCATTATTTATACATGGCAAGGTGCTCTCAAAACGTTCCCCAAAATGTCAAATTATTTAAAAGACTGCCATTCTGAAAAAAATAAGCATGTGGTCCTGAACAAGTCACTTAAAATGTGACTGGTTAATCACCAACCACCAAAGAAGTCTGCACTCACCCCCTGTTCATCCAGCTTGAGAAGCTGCTCCGGGACTTTAGGGGAGTGGATTGCCAGCCGCAAGCATTGGATATTGAGCTCCGGGATTACATATTCAAGTACTTCCTTTAGTGGCAAACCACGGGCTGTCCCGTGTCGTGCCGTGGATGGAATCGCATCCTCCAAAATGGCTCCTCGTAGGGTAGTCAGCTGTAAAGACAAAACTAATATTATCTACTAACATATTTCTTTGACACAGCAAAACTTAAAAGTGAGTATTATTAAATTTATAAGATTGGTATTTTTGATACAGCTCTTGTACTGGATGTCACTGAATACCAGTGCTGTGGCACGGGGGTATATTAGGGTTAGGTCTCAGTATGCTTCTACCATCTAGGTCAGCTAGTCTGGAACACAGTGTTTTGATGATTTTGTATGAAAATGAAAAAACGTAAGCTCATGCCTGCTGCTGTGAGATCCAGTTATGATACAAGTTTATATCATGCCGTGCTATTTAGGGCAATGGTTCATTACAGCTCCAATGGGCAGCATTAACATCTCCCATTGTAAATAATTAAAATAATCCGACTGTATACTCAATGTTAAGTGGTATTTTAGTGTTACGATCATTAGCATGCAGGTAATGGTTGCAGCTTTAAAGCACGCTACCCATAATGATGTGTTGTTGTTTGGAACATTACTGACACATTTACACTTATGAATCCCACTGCTATCTGCATGGCCTGTGGACTTGGATGTCAGCAGGCAATGGTTGCCTGAGAGCGAGAAAGGCATGCTGAAAAGCAGATTACTTAACAGCAAGTGAGAATAGGACACAGTCCAAGAGAGCTGAGGCCTAATGATAGGAGACCAATCAAATTGACGCTCCAGTGGTTCGAGAGTTAAAACATCGTCTGCGTGCAGGGTTAGCATGACCCAGATACATTGTTTTATCGTGAGAGTGCCGCCTTAACCCAAGACTGGTGCTGGATATCGGTGACATTTCTTTGCCTGACACATCTGTTGCACTTGAATTATTCATTGGCTGGGACCACCGAGCATCTATCAGTGAGAGGTTCCTGTACCACCAGAGACCATCGGGCCGTGCATCCCAGTTTGTGGATTAATAATGTTGTGGATGCGTGGGTGAGGGAGAGCGAGCGAAGCCAATAACAATGAGATGGCGTGTTTGCTCGTGCAAGACTGACCAACCGAGCTACAACTGGCACAGAACCAACTTTTGGACACGTTAGGGTAGTTGATGCAGATTTGGGAAGTGTTTGCCTCATCTCCTTTTTGGGAGCACTGAAGCGTTTCTGCACACTTACAAGCTTTTCACAGAGGAAGCCGTTATCACTCACCAAGTTGGGCAACGCAGGCGGTATGTTTGGCACGACAGCATTGAGGCTCAGTTCAAAGAGACTTGCTGTTTGTTATCATCAATCAATCAATCAATGTTTATTTATATAGCCCCAAATCACAAATGTCTCAAAGGACTGCACAAATCATTACGACTACAACATCCTCGGAAGAACCCACAAAAGGGCAAGGAAAACTCACACCCAGTGGGCAGGGAGAATTCACATTCAGTGGGACGCCAGCGACAATGCTGACTATGAGAAACCTTGGAGAGGACCTCAGATGTGGGCAACCCCCCCCCTCTAGGGGACCGAAAGCAATGGATGTCGAGCGGGTCCAACATGATACTGCGAAAGTTCAATCCACAGTGGCTCCAAGACAGCAGCGAGAGTCCCGTCCACAGGAAACCATCTCGAGCGGATCAGCAGCGTAGAGATGTCCCCAACCGATACAGGCGAGCGGTCCATCCTGGGTCCCGACGAGCGGTCCATCCTGGGTCTCGACTCTGGACAGCCAGTACTTCATCCATGGTCATCGGACCGGACCCCCTCCACAAGGGAGGGGGGGACATAGGAGAAAGAAAAGAAGCGGCAGATCAACTGGTCTAAAAAGGAGGTCTATTTAAAGGCTAGAGTATACAGATGAGTTTTAAGATGAGACTTAAATGCTTCTACTGAACCAAGAATACAATTCTCGGCCTCAACAAAAGAAGATCATTCAAAAGAAGATGATTCTTCTTTTGTTGAGGTAACAAGGAGGAAAATTTAATTTGGGCAGATGCATGCTACATAAATCTTTATCAATAATATATGCTGGGATCTGATTGGTGGATATTTATGACCCAAATATTATCCCCATTTTCTTTCATTTTAAAAGTTGTGGAGCAAGAAAAAACTACCACGTATATGCCTAAAATGTACCCCACAGAGAATCATCTAGTTGTTTACGATACAGTACAGTACAAAGTATATAACACAAGAATCTAACAAAACAATTTTAATATAAAGGACAGGTCACATAAAACTGTTATCAACATTTATCAATCACTTAATCTTATGTTACAAGCAAAAGCGTAAAAGTTTTATTTTACTATCAAATAAATATTTTTTCTTCCTTTCTAAAGGGAATTAATGTAGAGGTGTTTTGATATGACTTGGTTCTAGGCTCTATGAACCACCTTCTGTTCGGCAGTGACAGCTTTTCATCTTCAAACACCCATGTATTGCCAAAAATGACCTTGGTGACATGAATATGTCATTCTGAGTGCAACGTGAGAAATAGCCTTTAAAAGCATGTTCTCATGAGAGATCAATAGAGAGCGGCACTAAGCAAGCAGGTGTCTCCACCATGGATCTGTGGAAGTTCAGGTCCAATTCTATGACACTTGGCAGGGTGGAAAGAGCAAACATCAGTGCATTAAGTTTACCTGACTGGTCCTGAAGGTGATTCGATAGTTGTACTGCATTCCCTCTTTCTCCTTTCCGTCATCCAGCCTTTCCCTGCGAACGCTGACCGCCACAGGTCCCAGATTTTCATCTACACCAAAATAGTTTTGATGCTCTGGAAATACATCATAAAAAGAGAATGAAAAGGTTCTTAGTTGACATTTATATCAGTCCTTCTAGATACTGATTATCTGACGGAATAAGCTTTGGGAAAATCGCTTTATATGTAATGAATGGTCTGAAAAGGATTTGGGTTTTAAAATAAAGGCAAAGTTTGATGATTGAAATGACACACAAAAGGTCCAGCAGAGATTTGAAATCAATTTCCTCATGATTAGAACACAAGCGATCCTGGGCAATAAAAATGAGAGATACAGCTTTGTGATTCATTGTAACTGCATATTTATTTTGGATATAGATTGATTTTTTTATTCAGAAATTGTAGCTCAGTGATACAAAAAATAGAAACAAATCCTTCTGGTTTTAAATTAGTTTCCAATCCGACAACCTGTGTAAAACCAGGGCAGAGGAAAGTCTGGGATGTGTTCTATTTCTTGGCTCAGAGTAAGATTTCTGCAGGTTTAAACGTTGCGTCCATGCCGTGTGTAGCATAAAGCTTAAATGCACAGCTCCTTGTCATTGAGGCAAAGCCCATATCAGCATGAATAATAAATCAACTGTATCAAGGTAATGCAGGGTTATCCTTGTGAGAAATGCATGGCTTGTCGGGGACAGTGGACTGAGGGTAAATGCTCTGTGAGGCATGAGGTCAAACTGGTAGGACGCCAAAAGGCAACTGAATACTGACGGTGTCGACTGCAGCGGAAAGTTTTTTGTCAACACATTCTCTGTAACGTCTCACTTGGTGTTGACAATATGCCAAAGGTTGCCAAATAGATGACTTGGGTTGTCATTTCAAATAACACCTCATGTTTGTCATCCTGCCAAGCAACGATGCAGACCAACTTCAAGCCTCTAAAGTCTATCATCAAATATGACTTTCTATACATATATATATATATATATATATGTATATATATATGTGTGTGTATATATATATATATATATATATATGTGTATATATATATATATATATGTATATATATATATATATATATATATATATATATAAAAAAGAGTCTCTAGCCTTTGGCTATGGATGAAACACTGTCCGCTTGGGCAGCCTTAAGGAGCAACACCCCTGCTAAGATGTTCAAAAGGCTTAAGGCTATCAGTGAGATCAATGTTCAGGCCAAGCCGATAAAAGCTTCCTCTAAAGTGGTGATGCGTGGTTTATGCTTGTGTAAGTGTGCATCTTTGTTTGAGCATGGGTGTGTATGTGCGTGAGGTGATGACAGACTTGTCTCTCTGATAAAACACCTCAAGAAAAGGGCAAGGGCTACATTCACATACTGTGAAAAAAATATTTTATTGTTAAAAAAAAAGGACTACAGTTATCCCAGCTTTATCTGTGATGTGGAGATGTTAAATACACATCTTGGGGAAATGGAGAGAGGCGGCATTAACAGTTAGTGATTATCAGGAAGTTCAATGGTAAATCTAAGCATACTGTAATAGTCGTATTAACCTTGCCAGGAGGGGCTGGAGTTAAAAACTGACACACTAGGCAGGTTTTTGAGGACATTCTAGCATCCCATAGTGTTAAAGGTGAAGCAGCTGTTTTCTGTGGGGCTTGAGGTTGGGAAATTCAATCTGCTGAGAGCAGCCAATCCCAAGACAGTGGGAAAACAGATATGTATAAGTATGTGATGGGTTGGGCTGGCATGTTATTTGCAGCAACACTCACAGGTGTTTTAATGTTAAGATCGGGGACCTTGACGTGTTTTTGCTGACCCCATAGTTTCATAAAACACCCCACTGGCCCTCATGGTGAACAGCTGAAACACACCCTCTCATTCACCTCTTCCTTCACCAATCACAGCTTCTCAGCAGGGTTGAGAGCAATATCACTGGGAGGATATGGCCGCTCCTCTCCCAAGGAAGAGAAACATACGCGCTAGCACCCAAGACAAGCCAGCTATTGTTCTGGTTCTTACATCATCTGGGCCTAAAAAAATAACTGGACAGTCAGGAAATCTAATGTGATGATATAAAGCAGCTTTGTTTTGAAACTTGCTTCCCTACCGTTCTGGCTTTTTCTCATGAAAATAAGATTCCACTGAGTTGTTTATTTTCATTGAAACATAACCGTGGCAATGATGATCACTTTTAAAAGCATTTGTTGAACATAAACATCTTACAATGTTACAAGGGTGGGAGAAGAAACTAAAAAATGTTTCGCTATCTCCGGTATGGCACACTTTCAACTGCTGCTTGTAATATATATTTAGAATATTGTCACAATTTTACAATACTGTCAGCTAGTACTCCTGTAACTGACCCCAATCAAAAACTACAGCAATGTTGCTCCACTGGTCAGTAGAGTTGGTTTATACTTGATCAAAATATATAGATTGAGGTTGACAGTATGACTTATCCAACCCATGTTTCATAGGTTAATACACTGGTAAACTGAACACAACGACATGATGGGTGAAAAAAACTTATATACAAAACAATGTTATAATTGTTCTTACCCTTCCCATAGAAGAACTTGTGGTAATGGTATGCACCGAGGTCAATATGCTCGATGATGTAACGTTTGACCTTCTCCCTGTGAATGGGCTGGTTTTCTCGAGGCACCTCCAGTACAGAGACTCCTGCATTTGTGCAGTGGGAACTCAGAGACGATTCAAAGGAGCAGCTCTCCGACACACCACTGTAGTTAGCATTGTTGGCTCTGGAAAGCGAGATCTTTCTCTCGCCCTCACCGCCAACTTCGTTGCGAAAGTGTGGGCATCCCAACACCAGGCTATTGCTCTTTCCGTCTCCGTCATCAGCATCCAAGTTCTCTTTTGGGTTCAGGTCCTCCCTGCTGCCTAGTGGTGACTCAAAGAAGGCAGAATTTCCACTACTGTATGAGATTGCTCCACAATCGAGTCCTAATCCTGGAAAAGCACCAGCTCCACTACCAGGCACTCCCCCGAGTCCAGCTGAAGCTGCTGAAGCCCCAGTTGTTGTGTTCTTTCTCTGGCTTAGGTTAGCTCTGCTTGCTACAGCTTCACTGATGTTGAAAAGAACACTTTGAACGTCATAATGAGCAAAGCATTTTTGAAAACTGAGCGGTCGGCGGTCATCTTCCAAAGAAAGTCTCAAAGCATCACTTTCGCTCTTAATTGTCCGTAATTTCCTGAATAATGAAGTTTCAGATGACTCTGACTTAAGACGCCTCATGAAAGATTTGTCACGATCCCTGCTGTAAAGTAGAGCGCTGTCTAAATAGTCATAGCCTGGAATGGTGACAATCTCCCCCCTGGAAATCTGGGCTGCTGTTTGTAAGCTCGGAGAGAGGGAGGCATCACACCGCAACAACTCAGGAAAACCCAGGGGCGGTACACTGCGGTGGTCCAAGGTATCCACTCTATAACCCTTGAGCATTGTAAAAAAGCCATCTTCACCCAGGCCCTGGCGGTCAATAGAGGATGTACTTCCATATTCACGATGTAAAGAGGCTCCAGTGTTTGGATTAACGGCAGTCTGGTCTACTACGTCTTCAGAGTCAATGTCGCTGATGGTGACATCACTGTTGCTGCGCTGACGAATAGGATGAAGACCTTTCAAGGGTGAGTGGCTGAGGAGGTCACTCAGTGTATACTTTGCATCTGAGTAGTCTACCTCCAAACAGACTTCTTCACTTTGCTCAAGTATTTCCACAGTATTGTCCTGTTGACCGTTTTGAAACATTGGTATCACACTCTGATAGTTTGGTGATGGCCGTCCATCCCAGCCATCTTTCCTTGGTGGCCAATCTGTCACCCTGGCCCTGACGCCCATTTTAGGCATTGCTGGGGTACCATTTGTTTTGCCTGGAACTTCAAGTTTGCTCTGCATGTTGGAGCCTGGTGGTCCCATGTTACCATTTAGGGCCTTGAGTTTCCTGCTAAATAACTCTTCTGACTGCATGGATCCGGCGACTTCTTCTGGACCTCGCACAAGTTTTGACTTATTATCAATAACCGGGCTCAAAATACTCATATCTTGAGAGCAGACTCCTTGAAGAGCATAATTTTATGGCCCTTCATTATTTCACTGTTTCTTGACTTGGCAGCCATTGTCATAGTTTACAAAAGGCCACTGGCAACAATTGGCACACAGAATTTGGATGTCAAGGACAAGTGTCTGCGGAGTGCTGCAATACCGCAGAGTTGAATCTTTCCTCACAGCGTGCCGCCAACATCGAACGACAGCTGGAAGAGTTGGACCTATGGCACAGGGACAGAAACACAGAGAATAATATTAACACACAGCAAGTGCTAACTGGAACATCTTTTTGTAAGACGAGGGAAAGATCAGATTTGTTTGCATTCTCTGATAAAGGACAAAATAGAGAGTTGTATTTGTTTTGGACCTATATCTACTGTAAAACAAAACAAAAACAAATGTAGCCCATTGGAGTATTTTACAAGAATTGGTGCAATTATGGTCTGATAACTCAAAGGATATATAACATATTGGCCAATGCCTAACAGATGGTGTTGAAGCAAATTACAGTAACAGAAGGCAGATGTTCAGCAGGCGTTTACATACACAACTATCTGACACAACTGCCTGTAGGATCAAACCTGCAAATGATGCAGCAGGGATGTTTTGGCTTATTTAACTCTACTCTTTATGTTAGATTGTTGGTACAAAGAAAATGAACAAGGCCCTGATGATATCAAGTGGTGATGACAAACATGATTAACAGAAAGATATTGTGAGTCAAAATTCCTGCCGCCCCTCTGTTAGCATACATTCACAAAGGAAGTTTATCTTATCCCTTTCCTCTCAGCTGAAGTAAAAGAATAATAAACAAAAGGAACACTTGTATTCAATAGTCTTATGTAAACCGTGCAATGTGCCTCTCTCTGTTAATAATACTCAAAATGATACACTGATAATCTAACCATCCTATTGCTGCATGTCAGAAAACATACATTTTGTTTAGAGGTTTTCCCGGCTAAAAAAAAAAGCGAAATTGCAGTCAATCTCAGGGTGATTGTGCATAAGGATTTCTGTGGGAATCGATTCAAAACCAGCTGTGTAAATGTCAGCTCTGTGAATATGTGTGGCCCAGCAGCACAAAACAGCTTCCACATCTGTATGTAGGTAAGTGCTGTATAAATGTATCCATTTGAAAGAAAAAGTCACATTCATAAACTAATTGTACAAGCTCATTAAAATGGGTTATATTTGTAATAACGATTTTCTACCTTACAGTACTCATAGCGCTTTGACACTATTTCCACATTCACCCATTCACACACACATTCACACACTGATGGTGGGAGCTGCCATGCAAGGCCCTAACCATGACCCACCAGGAACAAGGGTGAAGTGTCTTGCTCAATCAAGGACACAACGGACGTGACGAAGTTGGTACGGCCACTCTCCCAACCGCGCCACGCCGCCCCCTATGTTCTGTATAATTTAGATGGGCAACAAAAGATTTCCACATGAATGCATACACATGTTTTTGTAAAATCTGTGGCCTCAATATAGGATGTTTTGGAGCATATTCATCTCACTACAAAAATGAAAACATCTGCAGAATGCTTACACCACAAATAATACGAGCCTTTCAGCATTGACCTAAGTTGTGTTTTTTGTGTTCAGTTAGGCATGTGTGGTTTATTTTTCTCACTACTACAATCACTTAAAACATATACATCACAGAGAAAATGGGGAACTGCCTCGTTTCATGCAAATGTAATTGGTCAAGGAATGGCTGCTGTATTCGAATGCCATTGTGGAAGATGATGACAGGCTGCGCCTGGGCCCTTTGGCTTTGCTTCAGAACTAACCAAATGCCATAAACATTCAGTCTACTTCCAGACAACTGTTTATATTTCTCAGCCATTTACTATTAACATGAGGAAAAACGATTTTGCAATTAAATCAAGGAAATAGTAGCACTTTACAGATATTGTGTTTTTAAAAGCAATGGAAATGATGTTTCGGGTAAAGAATAACAGCCTTCCAGCTTGTATTCTTAGGTTATTTAAATTAAGAGGAGAAAACAATAATTTACGAGGGATATAGATTTTTGAAATAGGTAAAGTAAGAACGAATATAAAATACAAATGTATTTTTCAAATTTCTTGTGTGGCCCGGTATCGGTCCGCGGCCCGGTGGTTGGGGACCACTTCTCTAAGGTGTACGCCAACTTTTTTGCAATGTGTTGCTGCCATTATATTCTACGTTAACGATTATTTGCAAAAAAAAAACAAGTTTCTCAATTTGAATATTGAATATCTTGTCTTTGCAGGCTATTCAATTGAATATACGTTGAAAAGGATTTGCGGCTTATAAGGCGCACTGTCGATGAGCGGGTCTAGTAAGGTCTATATTCATACAAAGGTGCACAAGAATATAAGGTGCTTTAAAGAGGTCATATTAGGATTTTTGTTCCATATTTAAAACACTTCCTTGTGATATACATAACATGCAAGGTTATTTGGACAAAATGTTGCATAGATTATTTTTTATAGACCATTCCACTTCAACAGCGTCTTCTTCCCGTCATCTTTATTATACCTGTAGTTTTTAGCACTTCTATAGCGAGGCTGCTGACTGATGCAAATTAAAACTATACGCTACTTTGTATTAAAAAGGGCAACAGCGCAGGATGAATTCCCCACAACAAGAGGAGAGATAAAAATATGGAGCTTATTGATTAGGGTGTCGGCGCGGACTAAAATGGCGGACGCGCGGAAAATTTGTGGGACTTGGTTTTGCATAATATTGCTGAACAAGATTATATTAGTGCTGCACAATTAATCAAATTTTAATTTTGATCACGATTTTGGCCACTACGATTAAAGGAGGGTGAGCGTCTGCAATATTAACATTTAAAAACAGGCTCCATTGCATAACAAGTCAAGCACTCCCACAACCAACAGTCAGCCAACCACAGGAGTCAACTTGCAATCCACATGTATCTCTCAGAACCATGTATGAAGAGAATGTGGCCAACTAAACAAGAGGGTCCATCTTTGCTATTGTCCGGAAGCATGCAATTGCAGTTCTTCTAACATTAGTTTTTATGACAACATCAACCAAAATAATAAGTCTAAATATAGTTCTAAACATACTCCAGTCAATAAACTTACAATAAAACATGCTTTTATTTTTTGAAAGTATAATTTTGCGGCCAGATTTGTTGAACTCTGGTGCTACATTCATGCAGGTGACCAGCAGGCTCTATAAAACACACCCAACGTAGGGGTGTAACGGTACGTGTATTTGTATTGAACCGTTTCGGTCCGGTTCGGAGGTGTATCGAACAAGTTTGTAAGCTTAAGTCTTAACAAGCTGCTCTGCTTTCTGCCTCTGTCTGAGCACCCAGCATTGTCCCGCCCACACAACAATCTGATTGGTTACATACAAAGCCGATCAGCAGTGTGTACTCAGAGCGATGTAACAGCCAATCAGCAGTGCGTATTCAGAGCGCATGTTGTCAATGCTTCAGCGCCGAGCAGATATATGTTAAGCAGCGGACATCGTACTCTCCCCAAATTATAAAAAACACTTCCCAGTCACAACTATTACTAGCATCACTATGAGCCTGTTGACCTTCTAGAAACTTAAACTGCAGCTCAGCTCGCTCGCAGTTCTGGCTTGAGGTGAAGGCTAATTAGCTTTTAGCGTAACGTTAGCTCATTTTGTTGTGCGTGTGTGAGTGTGTGTGTGTGTGCGTGTGTTAGGGGCAGCAAAGCCCTGTCTGTCTGTTATTTCACATGAACTAACATGAAGTCCATGGTGTTCAGGGATAAATAGCCTCTCCTATTGCTATTGTACTATTTTTCAGCTATAGTTATATAAATCATTAGTAATGTAGCAGCCTAGTTTTAAATGGCAGGGTCCCTGCTATCACATGTTGACAAAAATATAACATTTACATAATAAAAGTAAACTACAGGCTTCCCCAATGCTGTAATAAATTAAGCATGATGAGTTGACTTGAAACTGTTTAATGTTGCAATTTTTATATGTAGAAGAAAGGTTTTGTCATTTTATTTAATCAAAACAACAACTTGAGGCAGTTTAATGTGGATTAACGTGGGCAGAATTATTATAGTGTTCCCAATATTAAAAGGATAAAGCCATTGTTTACAAATTTGGTAAATAAATAACCCCAAAAATTTATATTTTGTTGTTTTCTTACTGTACTGAAAATGAACCGAACCGTGACCTCTAAACCGAGGTAAGTACCGAACCGAAATTTGTGTGTTTCATGTTACACCCCTAACCCAACGGCATGAGAAATGTAAAAAAAAATAAACAGAACAACCAAAGAAATAACTTATTACCTTCATTTTGCCAATATTTTAATTCGCTTTGGACTACTGATCACATAAAAATTATGACTTTAGTGTGAAGTATGTCGACTGTGGTGGCTATACCACCAATGTTGTTTGTAATATTCCCTGTGCTGTGTCTGTGTTTTTACTTAGACACACTTTATTGGGCCACTATCATCTATTATTAAACCCAAAATTATTTTTTTACTCTTTCAACATCGAACAAAACAAAACACAGACGTTGTGTCGTGTTATCTTGCACAAAACACTGTAATACATGGCTCTCCAGTATGGTAACCTTCACTTACCATACTTGTCGTCTGTCTGGTTTGTGGGGAAAGCAATGTCAAAGCTTTACACATGTTTAGAGGGATAAGCAGCCCCGTGCTGTACATGCTGCATTTTTATAAACCGAAAAACTAACAAGGAAGCGCCGCAGACACATAGCATCAGCCACAGTTGGTAGCAGTCATGGCGCCCTGTAGTCACAAAAGTGCCTTTCGACCAATCATTGAGGAGCTCGTTTGAAACTGGGTTGACCAAACTCTCTTTATACGCAAATCTGGTGTCTCTTATGTTTGACTGCAAACTAATGGTCACACTTATCATTACACTTTGTGACAATTGCGGGGCATCGTGGTGATGCATTGTTAGTCATATACATATATGTGTCTGAACTGTACTTTATAGAAAGTCATATTTGATGATAGACTTTAGAGGCTTGAAGTTGGTCTGCATCGTTGCTTAGCAGGATGACAACACAGCGTGAAGGTAAGAAATAATTGATTCATTTAACAAATAAAAACAGACTTAGTCAAAACAAACAGAACTAGCATGGGAATTAGAAAAAACCAAAGGGCTAGCATGGGAGCTAGAGAAATAACAGAAAAACTTGCACAAGGCACAAAAAGCAAAACAAAACTACTAGCACGGGAGCTAGAGGATTAAAGGCTTAGCGCGGAAGCTAGCAAGTACAGATTTGGAATCAGAATCGAGGATCAAGGTCGTCACTGTTGTGCGAACACAAATTAGGAAGCAAGCACGAGTCAACAAAGAAGGCAGGCTTAAATCAGGTCAGTAATTACAAAAACAGGTGCGCGTCAAAAGCAAGGAGCAGGTGAAACTAATGCGTGACTATGGTGACGGACTAAACAAGGAAGTACAACCATGAAACGAAAGAGTCCAAAACAAACAGAAAATACAAAAAGACTCAAAAACCCAAATCAAAATATGAGCCAGGCAGCGGATCATAACACACTTTGTACCAAATAAAATTGTTCGAGGTCGGTAAGCAAAACCAAAATACTTCCTACATTTGGCGCACCAGGATACAGGGCGCACTGTTGATTTTTGAAAACATATCAGGATTTCAAGTGTTACTTATAGTCCGTGAAATACGGCAAGTGTTTGTTTTATTATGTTTGTAGTTAGTAGTTCTTCTTCAGCACTTAACATTAACCACATGATGCTTGCGTTTCACTAAACCTGCATCTGTTTAGCACACAGCTTCTAAAAGTTGTAGCTTGTCTTCCTTATATTTGGAATACAAAATACAAGGTTTTGGATCATAATTTGTACCAAAGTAATCTCTGTTGTCTCTCACTAAGTATGCCGTCGGTATCAATCAATATTTCCAATCAATGTTCACTTATATAGCCCTAAATTACGAGTGTCTCAAAGGGCTGCGCAACCCACAACGACATCCTCGGCTCAGATCCCACATCAGGGCAAGAAAAAACTTAACCCAATGGGACAATGAGAAACCTTGTAGAGGACCGCAGATGTGGGTGACCCCCCTACCCCACTGGGCGACCGGTGCAATGGACGTCGAGTGGATCTAGCATAATATTGAAAGATTCCAGTTCATAGTGGATCTGACATAATAGTGACAGTCCAGTCCATAGTGGGGCCAGCAGGAGACCATACTGAGCGGAGACAGGTCAGCAGAGCAGAGACGTCCCCAACCGATGCACTGACGAGCGGTCCATCCCGGGTTCCGACTTTGGACAGCCAGCCCTTATCTGTGGCCACCGGAACCGAAATAGTAGGTTTGTTGCATGCACATCACGGATCACGTGACTGCTCATGCTCATTATCCCTCGTGAATCTCTGTGAGATTTATATTATTTTGATCATATCTATTTACTCACAAATGTTGTAAGTATTTTGGTGTTATGGATCAGGAATATATTATAACTGCTTTATGCAGAGTCAACATGTTTTTTACATTATACTGGTACTTTAAGCTTGCCAATGATGAGTCGACTATCAAAATAGTTGTCACTTACAACATGGGTCGCAGAATTTAACCACCTTTGTCTTCTTCTTTATCTAAATAAACAGTGTAATGTGAAAAATGTGAGCGGTAGCACAAATATAATCTTACAATAATGTGGGAAATACTATTCCCAATAAATAGGGTAGGATTAGTTTGTATTTTGCTTATTTGACAGAGTTTCTCTTGTCAATAGAAATCAATGTTGGATATGTATTTTTAAGCATGACAAGGTAGGTGTGGACTGGTTACTTAAAGGGGAACATTATCACCAAACCTATGCAAGCGTCAATATATACCTTGATGTTGCAGAAAAAAGACCATGTATTTTTTTAACCGATTTCCGATCTCTAAATGGGTGAATTTTGGCAAATTAAACGCCTTTCTGTTATCGCTCTCGGAGCGATGACGTCAGAACGTGACGTCACCGAGGTAATACACCCGCCATTTTCATTTTCACATTACAAACACCGGGTCTCAGCTCTGTTATTTTCCGTTTTTCCGACTATTTTTTGGAACCTTGGAGACATCATGCCTCGTCGGTGTGTTGTTGGAGGGTGTAACAACACTAACAGGGAGGGATTCAAGTTGCGCCACTGGCAAGAAATCTGCCGCCAGACCCCCATTAAATTTGCCTGAGTGTCTGCCGGCGATGCTAGGACAGACATGGCACGGAGATGTATGGATAACCTGCAGATGCATTTGCAACGATTAAGTCAACGAAATCACAAAGGTGAGTTTTGTTGATGTTGTTGACTTATGTGCTAATCAGACATATTTGGTCACGGCATGACTGCCAGCTAACCGGTGCTAACATCTTATGCTAATCGATGCTAACATGCTATTTACGCTAGCTGTATGTACATTTCAAACTAGATACCCACATTTAATGTGAAACAAACACTTACCAATCGACGGATTTAAGTTGCTCCAGTGTCTCAAGATGCGAAAGTCCTGATCGTTTGGTCCGCACATTTTACCGGCGATGCTAATAAGGCAGCCATGCTATGGGCCACTTCATTAGGTACACCCATGCTATTGCCGAGTAGTGTCAATAGCTATTCGCTCAATAGCTTGAATTTCTTCTTCAATTTCGTTTTCACTATCTGCCTCCATACCTCGACCATCTGTTTCAATACATGCGTAATCTGTTGAATCGCTTAAGCCGCTGAAATCAGAGTCTGAATCCGAGCTAATGTCGCTATATCTTGCTGTGGTAACCGCCATGTTATTTGTATTGGCAGCACTGTATGACGTCACAGGGAAATGGATGGGTGGATATAGCGATGGTGAAAATCAGGCACTTTGAAGCAGTTTTTCGGGATATTCCGGGAGGTGTAACATTTTGAAAAAAACTTCGAAAAATAAAACAAGCCACTGGGAACTGATTTTTATTGTTTTCAACCCTTTTGAAATTGTGATAATGTTCCCCTTTAACAGAATGTGACTGAACGCCTTTTTATACTCATGAATAGAACAAAGAGCAGCAAAACGTGGCACCTGTGTAAATACCTTTATCAGAGATAACGCTTGACAAACTCTAAACAAATGTTCACTTGTATCCCGTATCACTGGCAGCAGACAGATAAGACATGCTTCATAATAAAGAGAAAGACACCAACCAACTACCCATTTGGTACTGTTTATCATGTCACATGCACCCTGGAGCCAACCGGCAGCCGATCGCTGGGTTCACGCCAACATTCACACCATACCAAATGTGTTCTACTATGCATGTGTTCTACTATGCAAATACGCAAGAACTAGAAATGTTTAATAATGAAGTTGCGTGCCAAAGTATGATGTTTTCTAGTATATATGAAGAATACAGAGTCAGGTAAATAGCCTCAATAATTGGCCTGCTGGTTTATGTTGCAATGGAGGGTCAGGAAGAGGTGAATGGGTTTCTATTTCATGTGGGAGACAAGTCAGGATATACTAGTGAACACGGTGGTCATTCTTTTAACTACTTTCCCTGTGACAGTGATTAATGGACACGGTTGTGCCATGTCTCCTTCCACCTCGAAAAACACCCCACCCACAACAAATGGATAGTGTGGCAGACTCTATGGTCAGCAGAATCTGTCTATTGTGAGACCTAATGGAGGCTGTTTTCTGCTTTTACTTTGTAGCGGCAGCGTGTTCGTAAAAGGTAGCAGATAGCGGGTGGGCGGCAGCTTTCCTTAAAGCCCCTTATTACTAACGTGAAGCATAGTTATTAGGGTTGTTTAAGACACAAGGGCTGACAAATCAGGGGACTGTAGGACGGACAAATACAAATAGCGGCATAAGCAAAGATCGGGGAGAGGGAGGACACATAATAATAATAACAAGAAAATGCAGGAATGAGCATTCATCCCCCAAGAAAGAATACAAATATTAAATAGTGGCCTTAAAAAAATGTAATACTTAATATGAGAAATACTATAGTCATCTATTATTAAGATTCCACTCCAGTCCTGTTGGTGGTGCTATAAAACATTATGGACAACTGAAACAGAATTACATAGTTCATAGCCAGGGCCAAGACTTTATTCATCTCAGTAAATATATTTTCATCTCATTGCGTCAATGACTTAACCTGACTCTTGCCAGATCCTTGTAGTTCGCTGAGCTCCAAACAAGGATCTGGCCTCGATGGCAATGCAAACTCCTTCAACATAGTAAAAAATAATGAACCAATCAGGATCAGTCCATTTTCTACCGCTTATTCCCTTTGGAGTCGCGGGGGCGCTGGTGCCTATCTCAGCTACAATCGAGCGGAAGGCGGGGTACACCCTGGACAAGTCGCCACCAATCAGGATCCCTGGGCGGAATTTTATAGATCTGACATAGCTCCGAAGCTGTTACGTCTTCGAGGGCGCATGGCTTCGATTGTTGTGTTCCTCAGCAACGCAGGAAGCAAGCAGGAGTAGCGTGGAGGTAAGATTAAGTATTTTTAATATAATTAAAGCAGCATCAACAAAATACAAACTGAGGACGCTAACAAGCGTGGAGCAAAACCAAAATGTCACCAAAGTGAAAACACGAGGAATGCTAGTCTATACAAACTTACTATTGCAAGGAGAAGAAACAGGAGAACGTAAATGTTGCCTTCAGCAAACATTGACCCAGCAACTATTGCTGGGTGACAGCACACTATAAAGGGAGGTGATGAACCAAAACACCTGGTGGGAACACTAATTGCAAAACTAAGACAGGTGAGGAGAATTAGTGCCCATGGAAACCGAAAGTAAACAGGGAAAAAGGGTGCACCCAGGAAACAGACTAACCCAGAAAAACTACCAAACATAAATCATGCCATGACCGGGGTAACGGGTTATGACAGAAGCGACTGTTTGATTCAAACAACAATGGCGGCAGGTGGCGACTTGTCCAGGGTGTACCCCGCCTTCCGCCCGATTGTAACTGAGATAGGCACCATCGCCCCCCGCCAGTGTTAATTTTGACAGCAAAATTTGATTTAGTTTTAGTCATAGTCAAATGTGATTTAGTTTTAGTCATAGATTAGTTATTTAAATTGTTTTAGTTTTCGTCTAGTTTTAGTTGATGAATTATCATAAGATTATAGTCGACGAAAACTACAGTAGATTTAGTCGACTAAAGGGTAATATGTAAACTTTCCCTTCAATTTCTGAAAGTCAAAGAAAAACAGCGGAAAAATCACCGATACAAGTCGTATTTTGATGAAAATCATGTCTCAAATGTAGTATTTCACGAGTAAGCCGTGTAATAAACGGGATAACGTCGAGTGAGTTGTATGTTGTGGAAAATGCTTACCTGTGTGTGGATTTCGGGGTGATTCGACTGTAAATGTCGCTTCAAGCTTGTTGTGTTTTTCCCCGTAATCCTCGCGCTGCATTTCTTACACTGCGTCTTGTTATATTTGACGTCAAATATAAAATTTCTCCATATGTCCTCTCTCCTCTTCCTCCCCGGCGCTGACATGTTGTCTTCTGCAGCACATTCCCTGGTCAGTCTCAAACTCAAACTACGTTTAAGTAACTTCCTTACCACGTCGCTCTGATTGGTTCTCTTACAAACTCCTCCCGCCTCTTCCTAAGGAAATGAGTTCCGATTGGATCTCGTCTCTGGCAGACATTTTTGTCTCGTTTTTATTCGTTGACGAATATGTCAATACACCTCGTCATCGTCTTAGTCCACGTAAATTATTTTTTATTTAGTTATTGTCTCGTTTTAGTCACAAAAAAAAGGTCGTTGACGATAACTATGACGAAAATTTTTCGTCAACAAAATTAACACTGCCCCCCGCGACCCCAAAGGGAATAAGCGGTAGAAAATGGATGGACGGACAATGGCGGAACGCAGCGAGGAGTCGTGTGCTGACATTGATTCTGCTATTGCAACTGTTTTGTCGAATATATTGCTGCGTTGTTTCAGTAAAAGTTCTCTAACTTTTCGCTCTGTCGCTATCCAATATGTCGGCTGTTCTGCTTTGGATTTCCCAGCATCGCTCTCATCAGCATCACGGGTTGATTTCCATGTGAGTGGTTGAAGTAGCACGCCATTCAAGATAACGGACAAGTGGTTTATCCAATCACATACAATGATTTTTTTTTACAAGGCCCCACCTTCTAAAATACATCTCCTATTGAGAAGTCCCAGATCTTTGTGTGAAGCTCAGCGAACTACAAGGATTTGGCGTGAGTCAGGTTATCAATGACTAGCTGAGAAAACAAAAGCACTTGCTGCATGAGAACACAGTCGTACAATGTGGAGTTTAAACTAAATTTTGTAAAAAAAAAAATAAAAAAAAAAAAAAAAACGCCACTAATGTTGTTGGATGACACCATATGAGACAGTCACATTACTTGAGAGACTGAAGGCTGGTATATACTCTCGCCTCGTGTAGCTTGTGTGTGTATCTTCCGACTGCGTCTTGGTTGGTTTTATAGCTCTTTCGTGGGGGTTGACTTGTGGATTGCAATTTTCCGGGGTTTGCTGCTAGCGGGGTGTATAAAATAGTCAAGAATAGTCATGGATACAAAGGATTCTGGGTATTTGTTGTGTTGCGTTTATGTTGTGTTACTGGGAAGATGTTCTCCCGAAATGTGTTTGTAAATCTTGTTTGGTGTGGCTTCACAGCGTGGCGCATATCACTAAGGGTGTTAAAATTGTTTATATCACAACCATTAGTGTACTCTGTGTCACCCAGTATGCCTTGCAGTCGTGTGCGTGTGTCAGTGGAAGCCACACACAACATGTTGCTGGACTGACTAGCAGATCGTACATGCTGTAGAGGGCAACAAAGTCAATGACTACATAGCACGCCCTAATACTTATTATCTGGGTGACTGCCGGTAGTCATTCTAGAGAATATTAGCGTCTCTTACTGTCTTCTTCGCTTTGTGACACGGGTCTTAAATGGCTCTTTGAATGGCAAAGGATACCGATCCCAGAACCATGTATATCAAATATTTCCGGAGGGTTCAACCGCCACCCACCCGAATCTGATTCAAATCTATTTTTTCGTCATGTCACCCGCCCGACCCGCACATCTCTAATGGACATCTTTGTTGGCACTAGAACTAATCATTCAGAAATATCAGTTTACTATCAATGGACGTTTTAGACATAACCCAAGGGAAAAGACGTGACGTAAAGTGGAATGTCCAACCCCCGAACCCATCAAGCTAGAGTACTGGTAAATTTGCAAAGTAATTTGGTCGTTCGGGACATTGGACAAAAGAGGGCTATGTAATTGAAAATACACAAAACTGTTGTGTGAAAGAGAAATATGTGTGTGTACGAGAAATTATGTGTCTGAATTGAACCTGTTAGAACAAGATTGGCAATACATGTTATAAAGAGTGTAATACACCAAAATATTAAGATTATATCAACATATCAATACTAAAAATATCAGTTTTAAATCAATTGTTTAATCACTGTTGCTTTTTGTCATACAATAATTAGTGCATTTCAAGCATAGCGTCTGCTCTCCTGTGCTCACGAACCGTCTTCTTTAAAAGCTGACCAATCACAGCTGACGATGGCTAAGATTTTTGGGAAGTGCATGTCAGGGTCAGCGGGAGTGTAAGCAGGAGGAGGACCAAGATGATGTCGCTTATAAACCAGGTTTGAGGGTTATCTAACACTGGACCAATTTTTACATTTTTAAAGGGCAATTACCCCTTCTTTCTCTGTCCGCCACTGACCTACACTCATGCTACTTACTTTCACTTGTAAGACCATTTTGTTTCTCTTGTCCAATGTGGTGGTTGTAATAAATAACTGGCAGGACGTGCGATTGCAATAATTACATTAATCACCTGTGTCGGGATTAAGGATTGATACCAAATTTGTTATAATTATAAGTTTGACTGAATTCCATAAGTGCTATTGATACATGTAAAATCAAACAGTACCAAAAGTACCATCTTTTGAAACCTTTGTTGTCGTCCGGTTGCAGACGTGGCACCCGCACATGACCTTGCCAATCATGCGTATTGTATTCATAGCAGGCTGCCTGTAGGCAATGATACAGTTTTCAATGCCAACAAAGCAAGCATGCCTGATTGAAAGCACTCAAATATGAGGCTTCACTTTACAAAATATGCTAGCTTAATGCTAACTTACATTTGAAATGTTCAATTTTAAACGTTATCAGGGATTTTACATATCAATTAAAACACCTTGACATTTAGTAATCAAAACGATAATTTGCACACTATTCAAACAGATGGTGTGTGATAAGTAAAATACGTTACAGGCTATGGCTGTAACGATAAAGGGTATTAATAATAAATCACAGTAAAATTCAAAACATTTATGTCAAAAAAACGTTAAGAGATAACTTTGATGAACTCACGGATTGGCAGGTGCAATCTCGCTAACTATCTTAAATGCTAATATGAATGTAAGAGACGTTGACATCTTCACATCAAGATTTCAATGTGCGTTTACGTACTTTTTGAGCAAATTCAGCAATACCGTGATAATAATGATAACAAGGGGTACTTTTTGACACTTTGAAAAAATTTTGACTTTTTGACAATTAGAAAATGTTTTTATTTTTTTGACCAAAACAAATTTGACTTTTTGACTCTTACAAAATAATTCGACTTTTCGACAAAAATATATTTGACTTTTTCACTGAAAAGAATTCGACTTTTTTCGACAAAAACATTTTTTTGTCTTTTCGACAAAAATATTTCTGGACTTTTTGACCAAAAAAATATTAGACTTTTTGAGATTTGGAAAAAAATTGGGGACTTTTTGACACCTGGAAAAAATTTGGACTTTTTGACAAAAAAATATTGACATAATTTTGGTCACAATAGCTGGGACATAAAATGTTGATATCATTACATCCCTATTACAGGCAATCACTTTGTAGGGCTCAACGACACAAAACAACATTGACATTCAACTCAATAGCAAAGACTACTTCCTGACTACGGTACCACACATAGGATAAACTGAACTGAATGCATAGTTGCAAATGAGACTCAGGAGTGTAAGAAATCAAGATATAGCAACTGGACAGCACAGCTAACATTACCAGATATGTGTTAATTGTTACATATAAAAGATTGGAGAATTTATTATCAATAAAATTATAATTTATTACAACATAATCACACACAAAAGTACCAAAAATTGGTACCATTGAGTACAAATACATTTACTGGGAACTAGTACCGCTTTGATTTAAAAATGAACAGTGGCCATAGCTAGCTGTGCTGCTGTGTAACAATCATATTTTAGACTTTGGCTCAGTCAGCATAAATGTGGGGGCAGGTAAAAAGATAAAACGCTATCATGATTTCTTTATGATTTCATCATTTAATTTTGAGTAAAGTTGATATAATTAATTTTGAGGAATGTTGATATAATTTAACAGACCAGCATCATGTTTCGCGTTATTCCTACTTTAAAAGAGAATGTAACTAAAAGCAGTGACACGTCAGAGAGAATGCCAGGGAGCTCACTTTATGTTCAATTATCCCTGTTTCCAGCACAGTAGGCATAAAACCCTTCTCCAGAGAGGTCCTAATTTAATTTTTATTCCCTGATGTCGGATAATCATCTTGATTCATTCAGATGCAGGCGACACAGCTGATCTGCAAGATCTTAAAATAATCCTCTGACACTGTGGCCTGCAGGTTTGAGGTCGACTACATCATAAAATGCAGAGAGAAAAGTAAGCATATTTCCTCCACCAGCCTGATGGCTTGTCTATTTACAAGTGTCCTTTTGGGACACTTACACATGAAACAACACGTATGTTCAGACGGCCCGGCTGCATTGAAACCTATACTCCAACACAGGATGCCATGCATGGTTCAAAAAGTCATGTGACTTCGCCATTACTCCTCCTTCTTAAATTTCGCTGTGGTCTAGTATTACCATGGATGTGCTTTTCGGGTAGACGTGTGTGTATGGTGTGCCATTGATAGACACATTTTGATGACCTGTGGTTTGCAACGATACAGTGACTGGTCATTTACACTGCAGTCACATGGGCAAATATCTGATACTCAATACTTACAAGGAGAATAAGATACAACTGGGTCAATTGAAACATATGTATTACTATAACATAGTATACTAGTATTTGTATTTGCCTGCTATTAAATCTGAAATGTAATTAGATGTAATTATTCATTAAATAAGAAACGTAAGGGAAATAAGGCTATATGTATATATATATATATATATATATATATATATATATACACAGTACATTACATATATGTCTACATATATGTAACATGTATTTATATATATCCATCCATTTTCTACCGCTCATTATATATATATATATATATATATATATATATATATATATATATATATATATATATATATATATATATATATATGTCTTGATTGGATTATCCAGAGAATAGTGCTCGATACCGTGGTAGAGCGCAATATGTAGGTGTGGGAAAAATCACAAGACTACTTCATCTCTACAGAACTGTTTCATGAGGGGTTCCCTCAATCATCAGGAGATTTTAATGGAAGCATTCACATACAATGGTTTATATAGGGCACAGAGTGGGTGGGTACAGGCAGGCGTAGGGTGTGGTGATTGGCTCATGTGTTACCTAGGAGGTGTTTCCGTCTGTGGCGGCATGTTGAAATGATTTCACTGCACTTGTTGAGGGATGATAGATCTGTATGATATATAATAAACAGTTTCTCTTTTAAGCATAGGTTGCATCTTTTATTACCACTGTTGTAAGGTGTGCTGGATGCAAGAATTTGCCATGTTATTGAATATTCAACATTATTGTCTTTGAGGTTCCAAATGTGTTTGCTGAGTTCTGTAGAATTCCGAAAAGGCTGGTTTCTAAAGGAGGCGTTGTGATTATTCCATCTTGTTTTGAACGCTCCTTCGGTTAATCCTACGTACGTGTCGGATGTGTTAATGTCCTTGCATGTTACCTTTGCTTGGTAAACGACTGATGCCTGTAAGCACCCTCCGTTGAGAGGGCAATTAGGTTTCTTGCGACAGTTACATTCCTTATTGGTTTCAGAGTTGTTTAGTCTGGGGGTAGGCAGTCCTTTTGCAATTGCTTTGTTGTGGTTTGAAATGATTTGTTGTATGTTATTCATACAGCTGTAGCTCAATTTAATGTTGTTCTTGTTGAATAGTTTTGTTAGGGTGTTGCCTTTGGGGAAGTGTTTGTCGATCAGAGTGAGGAACTTGCGGCCGATGTTGGTTGAGACGTTTTTGCTGAATGGCGGATTATACCAGATGATGTTGTTTCGTTTTCTGCTCTTTTTTGGTTGGTTTCCTGGAGTGGGTTCATAGGTGAGGGTGAAGTTGTATCCGCTTTCATCAAGTGCTTTCTGGTACGGGGGGGTTGCTTGGTCGAATTCAGCTTTGCTAGATGACAGCATCGATAGCCTTTTATTAATTCCGGTAGGTATTCTTTTCGTGGTGGTGGGTGGGTGGTTGCTGTCATGGTGCACGTATTGGAGTGTTGTGTTGGGTTTCGTGAATGGTTGGTAGCTGTTATTTCTCAGGTTGAAAGTGACGTCGAGGAAGTTGACAGTTGGCTTGTTGGCTTCAATCGTGATCCGTAGGCCGTTTTCTTTGAAGATTTGGCATATGCGCTTCTTGGTGTTCTCGCTGCTCCTTGGCGAGGCGCGGCACACTGCCAGTCCGTCATCACGGTAAATACCAAGGTTCAGGTTGAGGCTAGCAAGCTGGGAGAGGAGGAAACTCCCAACGAGTTCGCACGTTTCAATAATGTTGAATGTTCAATAACATGGCAAATTCTTGCATCCAGCACACCTTACAACAGTGGTAATAAAAGATGCAACCCATGCTTAAAAGAGAAACTGTTTATTATATATCATCCAGATCTATCATCCCTCAACAAGCGCAGTGAAATCATTTCAACATGCCGCCACAGACGGAAACACCTCCTAGGTAACACATGAGCCAATCACCACACCCTACGCCTGCCTGTACCCACCCACTCTGTGCCCTATATGTGAATGCTTCCATTAAAATCTCCTGATAATTGAGGGAACCCCTCATGAAACAGTTCTGTAGAGATGAAGTAGTCTTGTGATTTTTCCCACACCTACATATATATATATATATATATATATATATATATATATATATATATATATATATATATATATATATATATATATATATATATATATATATATTGGGGTGGGCAAATTAATGCGTTAATTATGAGTTAACTCATCAATCTATTAACGCCGACAATTATTTTATCGCACATTTGCGTATGTTGTTTACATGCTTTTATTTTGTTAACGCCTTTTCTTAACAAGATGGCGTCGCCCGGCGTCGAGGGGCTCTTGGTAAAGATGCAACATTTGGCAAAAATACCGGACAATTCTGCAAATTTCATGGCTGGCTTACAGCGTGGTCACTCCGGGATCACTTACGACCGCCAGACAATTCTGAATGTGGATAGATCGGGCCATTTTGGACTGAATGACGCGTGCTTGCTAGACCGGCTAGCTAGCATGTGAATACTTTGCCGGCTACATCCAGCGGCCTGTGAAGCAGCAGAGTATATGTGTTGTCTGTCTATTTATGAATAATGCAGACGAGGAGTGTTGGCTGAGTTCTTAACGTTTGCTTTCAGAGCGTGCATATCACAACATACAAGATGCCGTCATGGCGACATACAACCTTTACCGGGCTACCGCGCATGCTCGTCACTCCTGTTGCATGCTGGGTAGGGTAGTTTCTTTATTCCCTGGCTCATAACATCAAACAATCGGAAAATTCCCATCATATCAATTCCTAGATATGGTCATAATTATTTTAAGTGCACTATGCAGAATAAACACAACATTATTAATATTGCTACTACGGATAATTTGATCAAAAATTCCCTAAAACAGCCCACTGCCTATAATATATGTTTTTTAAACATAAGATCCCTGATAAAAAAAAATGTTTCTGCTGTTACCTCAGAAATTGCCTGTTCAGATGTTATGATTGTGGCTCAGAGATTTGTATGTAGATTATATTTATTTTCCATAACAAACATATCTTAAATACCCTGGCAGTGGTAGTAATAAGCTTAAATGTTTGTATTTACATTTTTTGGGTTGATTTTCATAAAATATGCTATTTAACTGCTACTGTTTAACAAGGACTGATTTAAATTGTGTTTGCACAACAAATGTTTTGGCGCTTTTGTTCATGTGGGAAAATATTCCAATAAAGGTGCACTACACACTACTTTTGTATTCATTATAGGGCTTTGCGTATAAAATACAGTTAATCGCGATTAATCAGAGAAATAGTGCGATTAACTTCGATTAAAATTTTTAATCGTTGCCCAGCCCTAATATATATATATATATATATATATATATATATATATGTATATACAGTACATAGAGGCAGCACGGTGAAACAGGGGTTAGTGCATGTGCATCATAATACGAAGGTCCTGAGTAGTCCTTAGTTCAATCCCTGGCTCGGGATCTTTCTGTGTGGAGTTTGCATGTCTTCCCCGTAACTGCGTGGGTTCCCTCCGGGTACTCCGGCTTTCTCCTACCTCCAAAGCCATGCATCTGGGGATGGGTTGATTGGCAACACTAAATTGGCCCTACCTAGTGTGTGAATGTGAGTGTGAATGTTGTCTGTCTATCTGTGTTGGCCATGTGATGAGGTGGCGACTTGTCGAGTGCAGCTGAGATAGGCTCCAGCGCCCCCCGTAACTCCAAGAGGGACAAGCGGTAGAAAATGGATGAATGGATGGATATATCTATATCTATATCTAGAGAAAGAGACAGAGAGAAAGAGAGAGAAAGAGAGAGAGAGAGACAGAGAGAGAGAGAGAGAGAGAGAGAGAGCAAGACAAAACCAAAATAATTTTGTTGCTTTTCTAAATAAAGGGAACCACAAAAAATGTCATTATTGGCTTTATCTTAACAAAAAATCTTACGGTACGTTAAACATATGTGTCTTATTGCAAGTTTGTCCTTAAATAAAATATTGACCATACAAGACAACTTGTTTTTTATTGGTAAGTAAGCAAACAAAAGATCTTAATTTAACTACTGAGGTATGCAGTAACATATTGTGTCATTTATCATTCTATTATTTAGTAAAAATGATTAAGGACAAGTGGTAGAAAATTAATAATTAATCTACTTGTTCATTTATTGTTAATACCTGATTACTTTCTATTTTAACATGTTCTATCTAAACTTCTGTTAAAATGTAATAATCACTTATTCTTCTGTTGTTTGATACTTTACTTTAGTTTTGGATGATACCACAAATTTGGGTATCAATCCGATACCAAGTAGTTACAGAATCATGCATTGGTCATATTCAAAGTCCTCATGTGTCCAGGGACATATTTCCTGAGTTTATAAACATAATGTAAATTTTTTGAAAAACGAAAGAAGATGTTGTGATGGTGGACCAGTACTTTTCAGAGGCAGTATAGTACCGAAAATGATTTATTAGTATCGCGGTACTATACTGGTATACCGTACAACCGTAATATACAGATGATGTGTATATATATATATATATATATATATATATATATATATATATATATATATATATATATATATATATATATACATATATGTATATATATATATATACATATATGTATATATATATAGGCCCTGCGATGAGGTGGCGACTTGTCCAGGGTGTATACTGCCTTCTGCCCGATTGTAGCTGAGATAGGCACCAGCGCCCCCCGCAACCCCAAAAAAGGGAATAAGCGGTAGAAAATGGTTGGATGGGATATATATATATATATGTATATAAAATCTGTGTGAAAGTGTTACTTTGTCATATACATATTAGATTGAAGGGGACCTTGGATGAATTTTGTCTTTACTTACTTATAAATGTTGTTACAATGTTGGGTACGTGTTTTAAACAATGCCAAAGTATGAAATCATAAGGTTCATGGTTTTTGATGTGAGATCCATGCACACAGTTTGGGATGCCTCTGTTCTCGAGGTGCTGTCACAGAGGGGGATGGACATACTTATTTAGACATCAAGCATAGAGTGCCTATCTGCTTCAGGCTATGAGGAAACACAACAAAAAGCTAAAATAAACTATCATTTTCATATATTTTTGCGAGTAATAACACCGTCGTGCAACATGCAGTGACATAAATGCTGGTAAAAGCAGCTTTTTTTTGCAGTCTAATTCAGTCGGTGAGTGTGTAGGTTTACCTAATAGTCTGATTCTACTGTATATAATGTTTATCAAGTTTATTTTTGACCTTGTGTGTTAAAAAATAATAATAAAAAGCGATGACGACGTCAAGACTACATTAACATTGCAGGCCAGAGTGGCCCAAATCAGAATTTTGTGAGAACTGTTTTTTTTCCAGCTGACTGGTTACACTGCAAGTAAAATTATATTCTTTATTAGACTCCAGTGTAAACATGCACAGGGCCCAATGTTGGTCCAATGTTGGCCCAATGTGGCCTCGACGTCACTTGTGTGCACACCCATTACCTCCCTGCTTGACACTCAGCATCAAGGGTTGGAATTGGGGGTTAAATCACCAAAAATAATTACCTGTGGCGGCCACCGCTGCTGCCCACTGCTCCCCTCACCCCCCTGGGGGTGATCAAGGGTGATGGGTCAAATGCAGAGAATAATTTCGCCACATCTAGTATGTGTATGACAATCATTGGTACTTTAAAGGGGAACATTATCACCAGACCTATGTAAGCGTCAATATATACCTTGATGTTGCAGAAAAAAGACCATATATTTTTTTAACCGATTTCCGAACTCTAAATGGGTGAATTTTGCCGAATTAAACGCCTTTCTATTATTTGCTCTCGGAGCGATGACGTCACAACGTCAACCGCCATTTTCTCAAACACATTATAAACATTGAGTCAAATCAGCTCTGTTATTTTCCGTTTTTTCGACTGTTTTCCGTACCTTGAAGACATCCTGCCTCGTCGGTGTGTTGTCGGAGGGTGTAACAACACGATCAGGGAAGGATTCAAGTTGATTTACGTAGAATGTGCATCGATTAGCAAGGCATGCTAATCGATGCTAACATGCTATTTAGGCTAGCTGTATGTACATTTGTAGCTATATTTGCATCCAGCCTTTCCTTCCATATCCTGCAGATGCATTTGCAACGATAAAGTCAACAAAATCACAAAGGTGAGTTTTGTTGATGTTATTGACTTATGTGCTAATCAGACATATTTGGTCGCGGCATGACTGCCAGCTAATCGATGCTAACATGCTATTTACGCTAGCTGTATGTACATTTGTAGCTATATTTGCATCCAGCGTTTCCCTCCACCTACATTTAATGCCAAACAAACACTTACCAATCGACGGATTTAAGTTGCTCCAGTGTCACAAGATGCGAAAGTCCCGATCGTTTGGTCTGCACATTTAATCGGCGATGCTATGGCAGCCATGGCCGAATAGCGTCAATAGCTATTCGCTCAATAGCTTCAGTCTCTTCTTCAATTTCGTTTTCGCTATCTGCTTCCATACTCCAACCATCCGTTTCAATAAATGCGTAATCGGTTGTATCGCTTAAGCCGCTGAAATCCGAGTCTGAAAACGAGCTAATGTCGCTATATCTTGCTGTGCTATCCGCCTGGATAGCATGTATATCACTGGATGACGTCACAGGAAAATGGACGGTGGCTTCACAGATAGCGAAAATCAGGCACTTTAAAGCTTTTTTTGGGATATTCCACGATGGGTAAAATTTTGAAAAAAAATTCAAAAAATAAAATAAGCCCTGGGAACTGATTTTTATTGGTTTTAACACTTCTGAAATTGTGATAATGTTCCCCTTTAACTTTAACTTTGGTAAAATGGACCAGCAGGTTTCGGTGAGAAAATTGTGGTTAAAAAGTCGCTTCTTACCGGAGAAAAGCTGACCTGGTGCCGTCCATGAAGCTGCCGTCGACTTCCCTGAGACATTGGCGTCAAGACACCCGTGGAGACACCCTTCCGACTATCAGGTACTGTTAAACTCACTAAAAACACTAGCAACACAATAGAAAGATAAGGGATTTCCCAGAATTATCCTAATAAATGTGTTTAAAAACATCGGAATCCATCCCAATGCATTTGCTTTTTTTTTTTTACTCGTTTAATTAATTTTTTCTAGTCCGTCGCTATCAGTATCCTCAAACACGAATCTTTCATCCTCGCTCAAATTAATGGGGAAATTGTCGTTTTCTCGGTCCGAATAGCACTTTTTGTTGGAGGCTCCCATTATAAACAATGTGAATATTTGAGGAGCCCCCACACTTGCGACGTCATCGTCTGCGATTTCCGGTAGAGGCAGGGCTTTTCTCTTAAAACCGATAGTTCAAAACTTTATCGTGGATGTTCTCTACTAAATCCTTTCAGCAAAAATATGGCAATATCGCGAAATGATCAAGTATGACACATAGAATGGACCTGCTATCCCCGTTTGAATAAGAAAATCTCATTTCAGTAGGCCTTTAAAGTAAATGACCGCCATAACCACAAAACCAGGGGGAGCTCCACAAAACACGTTAAACCGAGATTCCGATCTAACAAAGTCTTAACTCATTCTCCTTCAATGCCACATCAATGTGGAATGCACTCCCAACAGGTGTAAAAGAAAGTGCATCTCTAGCCTCCTTTAAAACCACACTAAAAGAACACCTCCAGGCAACTTCAACCCTAAACTAACACCCTCCCCCCACCACATCCCACCTCCTCAGATTGTAAATAATCAAATGTATATACTTGTTATTATGCTTTCTGATCTCTCTAGGTCCACTACTTGCTGTCCATATCCTACCAAGTCATACTTACACTGTTTCAATGTCCATTTCTCCGATGATTCAATTGTTGATGACTAAAGTGCTGATATCAACCAAACCTACCCCCCCTCCACATCCCACCCCCCGATTATGGAAAATGTAAATAATTCAATCTATGTACTCTGATGATGAACTTGTGTGATGACTGTATTATGCTGACAGTATACATTCGTACCATGAATTGATTAACGTGGACCCCGACTTAAACAAGTTGAAAAACTTATTTGGGTGTTACCATTTAGTGGTCAATTGTACGGAATATGAACTGTACTGTGCAATCTACTAATAAAAGTTTCAATCAATCAATTTCATTTACAATCTAGGAATGCCCCTGCAAACAATATCTTGGTAAATGGGTTGTACTTGTATAGCGCTTTTCTATCACTTTTTAAGGAGCCCAAAGCGCTTTGACAGTATTTCCACATTCGCCCATTCACACACATATTAACACACTGATGGCAGGAGCTGCCAAGCAAGGTGCTCACCAGGACCCATCAGGAGCAAGGGTGAAGTGTCTTGCCCAAGGACACAACAGACGTGACGGTAGAAGGTGGGGATTGAACCAGTAACCCTCAGAATGCTGGCACAGCCTCTCTGCCAACTCCGCCACGCCGTCCCCCCTTGTAGACGTTCTTAGAAAACTGGTAATAAAAGTGACTGTAACGCAAAATTTACATCAAAACACATCCACTACACATTATTTTGAACACAAGGAAATGTTTTAAATGTAGATTAAAATCATCATATGTCTCCTTTAAAACAGTAAAAAACCAAACAGTTATAACTTAATACTAATTGAAAAAGATAAATTGACCTAAATAAAGTAAGTGTATTCAAGGCAATTTTAATTAAATGTCCACATTCTTTAAGCTACATAGTATCCTCCAGTTCCATTTGCCATGAAATCAAGGTCAAATATGTTTACTTAGCTTTGACTATGCTGCTCCACTTTTCTGCACCTTGAGGTCAACGCAGACCTGTGATCATGACCAATGATCTTTAATAAAGCCATGTGTAATTGAGCAATATTAATGTGCCTCGGTTTCGAACGGGCAGGAAGTAGAAGCCTGTCTCGTCCCCAATATGTTTTGACCTCGAGAGGCAGAGGCCAAGCCTTGATGCAATCATCCTCTCCTCCTACAGCCAAATTAGGGTGCAATGTAGGTTAGAGGCCAAGATGATTACACCAATTTTCCAGCTCATGGACTTCATCATATAGTGGATTGGGCAGCACCGCTATGGGAAGCACATTTCCAAGATGTTCGGTGGTAATTATTGGCCTCTTCTAAATTGCCTATGACTGTTTCATGGTGACAGGCTTAGACATTTGGATGTGACACACTATCAAAACCTCACAGGGAGGGGGAACTCTAAATGTAAAGCAAACAAACCCAAGGGCATGTTGCTTGTGCTTCACTGACCATTTGCTTCCTCTGAACCCACAATTAAAACAATGAGGCACATTCCATGTCACTCCACAGTCAAATGAGATCCCATTTGTGCTGCAAACATTATTTATGTTTCACCCGACTTCGGAATGATTTATACCATATAGGGAGCTTAAAGGCCTACTGAAATGAGATTTACTTATTTAAACGGGGATAGCAGGTCCATTCTATGTGTCACACTTGATCATTTCGCGATATTGCCATATTTTTGCTGAAAGGATTTAGTAGAGAACATCGACGATAAATTTTGCAACTTTTGGTCGCTAATAAAAAAGCCTTGCCTTTACCGGAAGTAGCAGACGATGTGAGCGTGACGTCACCGGTGTGAAGGCTCCTCACATCCTCACATTGTTTATAATCATAGCCTCAAGCAGCAAGAGCTATTCGGACCGAGAAAGCGACGATTTCCCTATTAATTTGAGCGAGGATGAAAGATTTGTGGATAAGGAAAGTTAGAGTGAAGCACAAAAAATGAATTAAAAAAGCGACGGCTCCGGGCGGCAGCAGTAGTGAGCGTTTCAGATGTAATTAAACACATTTACTAGGATAATTCTGGAAGATCCCTTATCTACTTATTGTTTTAATAGTGTTTTAGTGAGATTGTAAAGTCATACCTCAAAGTCGGATGGCTGCGGTGAACGCCAGTGTCTTTGATGGAAGCCATGGAGGAGCCAAGCTCCCATCTGCCTTTTTTGACAGCTGCTGCAGGAGGAGGTCCAGTAATCAACTGATGTCTCCAGTAAGAGCCGACTTAATATCACAATTTTCCCATCCAAAAACATTCTGGTTGACGTAGAGAAACATGTTCGCTTGACCGCTATGTGTTAAAGCTTCACAACAAACAAAGAAACACTGGCTGTGTCTCTGTGCTAAAGGCAGCTGGAATCCACCGCTTTCCTAACAACAGAATTCTTATTTATAGTCTCCATTATTAATTGAACAAATTGCAAAAGATTCAGCAACACAGATGTCCAAAATACTATGTAATTATGCGATGAAAAGAGACGACTTTTAGCCGTAAGTGGTGCTGGGCTAATATGTCCCCTCCAACCAATAACGTCACAAGCACGCGTCATCATACGCGTCATCATTCCGCGACGTTTTCAACAGGAAACTCCGCAGGAAATTTAAAATTGTAATTTAGTAAACTAAACCGGCCGTATTGGCATGTGTTGCAATGTTAATATTTCATCATTGATATATAAACTATCAGACTGCGTGGTCGGTAGTAGTGGGTTTCAGTAGGCCTTTAAGGCAGTGGTTCTCAAATGGGGGTACGCGTACCCCTGGGGGTACTTGAAGGTATACCAAGGGGTACGTGAGATTTTTCAAAAAAATTCTAAAAATAGGAACAATTCAAAAATCCTTTATATATTTATTGAATAATACTTCTACCCTGCCTTCTGCCCGATTGTAGCTGATATAGGCACCAGCGCCCCCCGCGACCCCGAGGGGAATAAGCGGTAGGAAATGGATGGATGGATGGACTAATACTTCCACAAAATATGAATGTAAGTTCATAAACTGTGAAAAGAAATGCAACAGCGCAATATTCAGTGTGGACATGTTCCATAAATATTGATGTTAAAGATTTCTTTTTTTGTGAAGAAATGTTTAGAATTAAGTTCATGACATTACAATCCCCAAAGAGGGCACTTTAAGTTGATTATTATTTCCATGTGTAGAAATCTTTATTTATAATTAGACCACTTGTTTATTTTTCAACACGTTTTTAGTTATTCTTATATCTTTTTTTCCAAATAGTTCAAGCAAGACCACTACAAATGAGCAATATTTTGCACTGTAATACAATTCAATAAATCAGAAACAGATGACATAGCGCTGTATTTTGCTTCTTTATCTCTTTTTTTCAACCAAAAATGCTTTGCTCTGATTAGGGGGTACTTAAATTAGAAAAATGTTCACAGGGGGTACGTCACTGCAAAAAGGTTGAGAACCACTGCTTTAAGGCATTGCCATCACGGCACGCCCTCATTAATGTTGTCCGGGTGAAAATCTAAGAATGTTTTCCTGGGGAGATTTCTGGGAGAGGCAGTGAAATCTGGAAAACCTCCTGGAAAAATGGGGGGGTCGGCAAGTATGCAGCTGAGCCACATCAGAGTGATCCAAGAGTCGCATGCGGCTCCGGAGCCGCGGTTGCCGACCCCTGTTATATTGGAGATCTCTGCATTTAACTATAAATCAAATTAAATCTGTAGTCATATCCTTATGACTTCATTACAAGGAAAATTAAAACCACACCTACCATCTTTCCATCTTTCATAACCAAGGAGGTCCCGAAGGATGCTGCAATAGTTCTTTGTTCTCAGAAACGACTGCAAAGAACAAGTCTTGGTTTCAAATTAAATATAATCTCCCAACATGGAAGAATATACCACCAAGTGGCACTCTAATTAGCACGGATGAAAAAACCCTGCCAATAACAGTCAAGCCCAATCTTTCTGGTAAAACCACAATCATTTACAGTAGCTCGATCGTTTGTCTTCTTGTGGCCAGGCCACCAACCAATAAACCCTAATGTGCTAATATATGGCCTGCAGCGCTGATAAAGGATGGTACGAATAGAGAGAGGGTCACACCCTTGAGGAAAGCATGGTAGGCTGTGAAACGAGTTCCTGCCAGCTGCTTTTTTCCAGTCTTATGAGTTAAATCATGTATGTCAGGCCAATAAAAGAAACACACCGATGTTCTCCATGTGCAAACAACTGTTGAAAAATAGGTTTCATATTAGGGCTGGGCGATAGATCGATATATACGATATATCGCGGGTTTGTCTCTGTGCGATATAGAAAATGACTATATCGTAATATTCGAGTATACGTTCTCACGCAGGACTTTTAGCTGCGGGCATACACTTCAGGCTCTCCTCGCTCTTTCCTGTGTCTCCTCACAGACACGCAGGCGCACATTCTTACATACGTCACAAACTGTCATGTCACACGTCACATACACGCCCTCGCAAAGCAGAGCCGTAGCGGCGTGGCTAACGTTAGCTGCTAACGTAGCCGTACAAGAGAAAGATGCTGCGGATCTGGTAACAAATGAAGGAAGAATTAATTCCCAATTAAAACAGCAGGGTTTCCATCGTCTGGCGGTGGTTCGGCTTCAAGTGGGAATATGTCGAACGGACAACCGTAATTTGTCAAGTGTAGGGGGGGAAGAGTTGCCATAAAAATTAGCATTACTACTAATATGTAGCATCATTTGAAAATAAACTCGCTAGAGAATGAAGAGAATTTCATAACCTTAGTAACATACCACATAGTGAAGGACGAATACTATTTGATTTCCTATTATGCTGCTCATTTTTATTTGACCCTTAAAATGTCTCTGACCATATTGCAATTTATGTTTCGGAAATGACTTGAATGTTTGTGCCATTGCTTAAAACCTTAAATAAATACACGTTTGGTCAATTGACTTAGTTGTGCTTTCCCTCTCTCCATGAAAGTTTAAAAGTAGCATACCGTATTTCCTTGAATTGCCGCCGGGGCGCTTATTAATTTAAAACCTCTTCTCACTCCTGCGCTTACCAAAGGCATGCGGTAAAACTAAGCATGCGCTAATTATTTTAAAACCTCTTCTCACTCCGATTCTTACTAAAGGCATGCAGTAAAAATTTGAGTGTGATGTAAGCTTTGACTTTAAATCCTACTGAATAGCTCTTAATCTTCTTCCCTTTATTCGATTTCAAATTACCCGTATTGAAATCAGTCTCCTCCATTTTGAAAATGATGACAGGGAAAGTGTCACTCGTGACGTCACGAGATTGACCAGGCGGTAATACTAACCATGCACTAAATATTTTGCGAAGCGAGTTTGACCCGGCAGTAATTCAAGGCAGGCGCATACTATATGCCCTGCGGCAATTCAAGGAAATACGGTATATTAATGCAGTATTAAGAAGAATGTTTTAATGTATATACATAGAATCATCATACTGCTTTGATTATATGCATCAAGTGTTCATTCAAGCCAAGGCAAAATATTGTGGCAGAGGGGTTAGTGCGTCTGCCTCACAATACGAAGTTCCTGCAGTCCTGGGTTCAAATCCAGGCTCGGGATCTTTCTGTGTGGAGTTTGCATGTTCTCCCCGTGAATGCGTGGGTTCCCTCCGGGTACTCCGGCTTCCTCCCACCTCCAAAGACATGCACCTGGGGATAGGTTGATTGGCAACACTAAATTGGCCCTAGTGTGTGAATGTGAGTGTGAATGTTGTCTGTCTATCTGTGTTGGCCCTGCGATGAGGTGGCGACTTGTCCAGGGTGTACCCTGCCTTCCGCCCGATTGTAGCTGAGATAGGCGCCAGCGCCCCCCGCGACCCCGAAAGGGAATAAGCGGTAGAAAATGGATGGATGGATGGATATTGTATATCGCGATATGGCCTAAAAATATTGCAACATTAAAAAAAGGCAATATTGCCCAGCCCTATTTCATACGTCAATATAAAAATCATCTTGTAAAAATAAATGTTGGTTTGAATGCATCAAAAGTGAGCCAAATTTCATGCATTTGATCACCTCTGAGTATGTACAGTATATCATGTCCTTCCGCACAAAACAAAAGGGACAAATTCAAAGCAAAGTCAAGCAAAATCCTCATAGGCTTACCCAAACTTGGCACTGAGCTAAATAAGCTTTTTAGCTACTGTGAAGATGTGCCAAAACCCTGTGACCCCTTGGAAACTCTTGAAATTGCCATTGTTTTGTAGTAATGTGTGATCATTAATGAAGAAATAAACACTCCATTTATGCTACTTACACACTTACACTAAAGTAAATTTTATTTGGCCAGCTCAAATGCAATACATGCAGTTAGCAATATAAACATGGAGGTGATGAAGCAAGAAATGATTTGTGTGCAACAACATTTAGGCCGAATGTTGTCATAAAGTTGCACCTTGAAGCTGGATAAACCTGCTTAATGGCAAACCTGTGCACACTTAATCAAACACAGTGGAACAGGCCGGGTTTAATGCCTTAAGGTTGTATACTTTGGAAAGGTTTTGGGAAAACCTGAACCTGACAACACACAAGTTCAACAAGCATCAAAGTATAAACTCTGCATGTATTTTTTTTCTTCGTTTTTCACTACATTTTGGTAATATTTATAACAAAATATAACTATAGTGACTGTGCACGGCGCCATCACCCAATATACACACACAAATTTAAAAATGCATGCTACTTGAAAAGCGCAACAACGTCTAAAACACACACAAACCCCCAAAACGCATGTAATACAGGAAAATGGAACTCATTAAACATATAGCTCTATAATATTGTTTTAAAATATATGAATGAATATGGAAAATTTAATTTTTTTTCTTCTGGGTGTCCCGCTCATGTATTTATTTGTAAATCCTTCCCAGACCTGGTGCCACTCGTAGGGCATACTCATGGATATTTATACATAGAGGCTTGTCAAGCACGTCAACAAAACCGCCATCTTGAGCAGAGTTTTCGTCACGCCAATCAGACCAGTGTGCATTTGACTTGCATCAAAATTTAAATAATTGATAGATCTCGGTTTTAGTGGACTAATACAGTAAACAGACACTGCTTCCCCCTGCTCAAGATGGTAGCAGCATTGATGCATTATTCCAATGGATGGCAGCGTCAGAGGGAGCATCTACGTATTAATACTTATATAGGGATTACTTCCTAGTAGCATGCAGTCTTTTAGGGCCCGTTTACACAAAGGTTATCCAGGGTAAATCCCACCTAACCTTATCCGTGTCCACACACAACAAGGCCACCATTTACGACCCCCTCGCTCCCTCCGTCCGCCGGCGCAGCGCAACCTAGTACGCGTGCACGGAAAATGTGCGCGTCATAGTCACATCCAGTGTTGTTTTGTGTGCAAGTTCTTAAATGTAACTTATCTGAACAATATGCACTGTTGTGGTATTTCAATTAACTAGAATCCAGTGTGCTGTGGGGCCCTATTGTAGTAAATCACACCTGAGACATCATAAATTAATCAAATATTCATTAGACATGAAAACAATGTGATAACGAACGTTTTACATCAATCAAACTAGGGATCTAGATATCTGGTCAGGACACTTTTCACTCTTTTGCCTTCACCTTCATTGTCCATTCGTTTTTAGTGACTTTATGTACTCTGGACCTAGATGTTGTGTCCGAGACATACATGGCGGACAATAACAAATACAGTCTGTTTTGCCAGTCCAAAAGCATTCGCAGTTTTTCGTAATTAGTTTTCCCTCGAAGGCCAGGTAATACAAAGCACACTCTACCTTTTTTATCACATGCACGGGAGCTTGCATTCTCGTCGACTTTCCTTTAACAAATGGACAAAGTTTTTCGTGTATTTGAAAGTTCTCTTGCCGTCTGAGAAATGTTGTATCCCAAATAGCTGCAATCGCTTTGTCTTAAAGGGGAACATTATCACAATTTCAAAAGGGTTAAAACCAATAAAAATCAGTTCACAGTGGCTTATTTTATTTTTTGAAGTTTTTTTCAAATATCCCTAAAAAAAGCTTTAAAGTGCCTTTTTTTCTCTATCTACGAAGCCACTGTTCATTTTCCTGTGACGTCATCCAGTGCTGCCAATACAAACAAACAATGGCAGATAGCACAGCAAGATATAGCGACATTAGCTCGGATTGAGACTCGGATTTCAGCGGCTTAAGCGATTCAACAGATTACGCATGTATTGAAACGGATGGTTGGAGTATGGAGGCAGATAGCAAAAACGAAATTGAAGAAGAAACTAAAGCTATTGAGCGAATAGCTATTGACGCTATTCGGCCATGTTTGCCTCAGCATCGCCGGTACAATGTGCAGACCAACGATCGGAAGTTTCGCATGTTGTGACACTGGATCAACTTAAATCCGTTGATTGGTAAGTGTTTGTTTGGCATTAAATGTGGATGGAGGGAAACGCTGGATGTAAATATAGTTTCAAATGTACATACAGCTAGCCTAAATAGCATGTTAGCATTGATTAGCTGGCAGTCATGCCGCGACCAAATATGTCTGATTAGCACATAAGTCTACAACATCAACAAAACTCACCTTTGTGATTTAGTTGACTTTATCGTTGGAAATGCATCTGCAGGTTATCCATACATCTCTGTGCCATGTCTGCCTTAGCATCGCCGGTAAAATGTGCAGACACCCCGGCACATTCAATGGGGGTCTGGCGGAAGATTTCTTTGACTTCATCGTTGGAAATGCATCTGCTTTGAGTGTCGCAGGATATCCACAAAATCTTGCCATCTCTGTAGTAGCATAGCACTCGTCTGTAAAGTGTGCGGAACAAATGACTGACCATTTCGTCGGCTTTTCCCACACCCTCGAATTTTGAACAAATTTCGTCCAATTTTTTGCCACTTTCGCATCTTTGGGCCAGTGGTGCAACTTGAATCCCTTCCTGTTAGTGTTGTTACACCCTCCGACAACACACCGACGAGGCATGATGTCTCCAAGGTTCCAGAAAAGTCGAAAAAACGGAAAATAACAGAGCTGAGACGCTGTATTTGTAATGTGTTTGAGAAAATGAAAATGGCGGCTTTATTACCTAGGTGACGTCATGCTCTGAGAATGAGAAACACGCCTTCAAATTTTCAGTGCTTAGCTCCAAGTTACAAAAACGGTTTACAATGAATCTGGCTGTGGCGTGTTCTTTCTGACGTCACTTCCTGTGTGGGCCGTGGTCTTTCTGGCGTCACTTCCTCTCCGAACTCACTTTGTAATTGATCAATAAGTCCATACAGAGCTAAATGCCGGTGATTCAAGAAATACACTGTGCACATACCCTTGTAAAAATTTGTCCAAGCAGGAGGACATTAAACGCTGGTTTAGTGTGGCTGAAACGGGGCTTAGGCTAAATAATTATTCGTTTAAGGGGTTATACGACTTAGAGTACACGTGGCTTTACTTTCATCGTACTAATGTTGTGTTTTCCCTGTACTACATGTAGTGAGGGGGTTGTGTGTGTTTTGGACATTTGCCTTTCACAAATGTGCCGAGTTTTTTGAAGTTGCATGTTTTTGAACATCAGTGTGCGTTGCAAGTTGTGTATTTTTGATGGTTTGTGTGTGTTGGACGTTGCTGTGCGTTTGCCCTGTACAAGGGTGCTGTGTTTCTTAAAGTTGCATGTTATTGGCGGTTTGCGTGTGTTCTGAACAGTAATGTGAGTTCAAGTGGTGTGTATTTTGAGGGGTTTGTGTGTATTTTGGGAATTGCTGTGTGTTTGTCCCGCACTTGAGTACTGTGTTTTAGGAAATTGCATGTGTTTTAGTGGTTTGCGCTGTTTTGGACGTTGCTGCGCATTTGCCCCCGTCGGCCACCGTAATGGCCGCCTATCATGCCTGACATCATGTCAGATATCAGTGGATTGCATGTGACCTCAGCATACCTCATACAAGTGTTTTGCTTTTCATTTGGATTATTGTGATGTTACGATTGAGGAGAACAGATGCTTTAATGTTAATACAAGCAAAAAAAATGTTTGAATTGTCATCTTTTGAAAGTAATCGGTCATGTCATAACTCTCTGACCACCTTAGCCTACCTTAGTTAAAATCTTCTGGGTTTTTTTTAGAATTCCACCAAACTATCAAAAAATTAAGCAGACATTTAAGGATAGTGGCGCCTTTGCATCATTAATAACTCGTAGAAGCTATTAATGATGCAAAAAGGCCTCCCTATGGCTTAAGCAGCTCATTTTTTCTTAGATTTAGAGAATAATCTGACGGGTGCACCAAATCAATTTGACTTGACCTGGGGTTGCATAATTAGTTACAAATTACATAGCTAGATTAAAGACACTATAGGATAAATGTGACACTCACTGTTGACAATGAACCTTTCCACTTACCTCAATTCTGTTTTTGTTGTTGTTGTTTTTATTTAGTGACACTTCTCTGTATGTTTGTGATTTTTATTTTGTTGTTACTTTTTTTCCCTTTTAGTCAGTTCGTATGATTCTCTATCTGCTTGTGGTGAAGAGGAAGGCAGTACATTGCTACCCACTGTGACTGAAATGTAGGACGGTGGGGGTGTGAGGGGGTGTTATTATTCAACTTTTATTATTTTTTGTAAAAAAAATATATATATATTTTATGTATTAGTTGGAGGGGCGGGAGGACAACAAAAAAGTGTCTGTTTTCTCAGTACCTGTATTATGATTTCCCTATCAAATGAATAAATAAATATTATTTAAAAAAAAAAAATCTTCTGTCAACGAAGAACTGCTGTATTTATTTTATATTGATTTAAATTGTGTTACAAATTGAGAACAGGAAATGAGAACAGGAAGTCTTAGTAATTGCTATGAAATGTAAAATGGGTGGAATTAATTAAGCTCTGCTTATTCTTACTTCTTTTAAGGTATGTTGTAATAAGAAAATAGAAATATGTGAAATATGTGCTATCTTCGTATTATGTTGTAACTGTATGCATGTTCGAAATAAACTTAAACAACAACAACGCATCCAACAATTCTGACATTTGTTCGGTCATTTCGACATGACTCACTGAACTCAAGTCAATAATAGATATGAGAAGACAGAAGGACACTATTGTAATACGTGTGGTTGCATGAAAGTGTGTGTGCGTGTGTATAGCTAGATATTTAATGAGAGAGGTGCTGAACAGAGGAAGGCAGCAGGGGCAAGACTTTTTGTTTACATCGCAGCAAACACTGACCTTGGCCGCCCCGGCTGCAGACCTGGAACAATAAGCAGGAGAGATAAAATAAAATGAGGTCATAGCAGACACTGACTGTCTCATAATTCCCAATGTGCCTGCTTCCACTATGCACTGTGGGAAATACCCACATTGGCTAATGCCCATCCCAGGTGTGGAGACTTATGAGAGAACACATCAAACACACTCTGTAGCGTCTGCAGGAGTCTTTCCACTTGCACAAGCTTCCAAAAAGACAAGTTCTCCAAAAAAAAAAAATGCATACTTTGCTTCTGAATCCAGAGGATTAGACAGGAATCCACACAAAAAGGAAATTGACTGATACCAGAATCCATCTAAAATACTGCCAAATGTCTCGGAAAACTGACTGAAATGTCTACAGATGGCAGGGCAACAGTCGCTGGACTACAATAAGCAAGAGGAGCTGCTTGTAAGAAACTTAAGGGTAATGCCAAAGTCCCTGTCCCACACTGTGATCTCGCCACACCTCATCTGTCAACAGTTGTGCTTCAAACATAAACGTAAAAAAAGGTAACCGTTTGTTTTGCCAAGGACTATGAAGTCTGAACTGGTGGTTATTTCATACAGCGCTTTGAGTACCTTGAAGGTAGAAAAGCGCTATACAAGTACAACCCATTTTATTTATACAGGCTCGATCATGAAAGTATCTAACAGGAACATGTCTATGATCCTCTGAGTGCTTTTTAGCTAGAAGCAGCTCCATCTGGAACGTGCTGGCTACAGATGAATCTAAAGCACATGGGTCACCCGTGATTGGACTTCATTTTATTTGGTTCAGGGAACAGTTAGTATTTACCAGAAACTACATTCCCAGTGCACATTTAATTTGCAATGTCTACATGCGCTCAGTTACAGACATAGAACAATGTCTGCCAGAGGACCGTTGTGTATTATGTCAGTAAACCAGGAGAAGATAATCATAATAAATCCAGTTAACATATACTAATCAAGGCAACATAAATAAACATTCATTTTATTTTGTTTCGCTGGAAACATAATTTTAAAATTGTGTCCACCACAGCTAGCATTTTCATTCCCATCACAAACATGTTAAAAGCTTTGTACGAAAGAAATTGTGCATGAAAGGCACTATGAGAAAGGTATGTCCCATAATTTCTGGACTATGAGACGCAACATTTTTCCCATGCTATGAACCTTGGGGTTTGTCTAATTATTCAGATAATTTATGGATTATTAAACGGACAAGCGGTAAAATATGGATGGATGGATGGATGCATTCTTATTATTTATGAACAAGCTTCACATCCCACCAAAAAATGTAACGTTGTCACGTCAGACCAATAAAATGGCAGGTCACGGTAAACTGAGGGTTGGCAACCCCACGCCTCTTTAGTGTCGCCCAGTGGCTCCCTGGAGCTTTTTTAGAAATGTATGAAAATGGTAAGAGATGCGGGCAAAAAAAAATATATGTTGTAATGATGTTTTCTGTAGGAGGACAAACATGACATAATCCTCCCTAATTGTTAGAAAGCACATTATTCGGGCATTCAGGCGGAAGGCCGGGTGTACCCTGGACAAGTTGCCCCCTCATCGCAGGGCCAACACAGATAGACAGACAACATTCACACTCACATTCACACACTAGATAAAGTTAAAGTACCGATGATTGTCACACACACACTAGGTGTGGTGAAATTTGTCCTCTGCATGGTACCCATCCCCTGGGCAGCAACAGTGCCGCGCCTGAAAATCATTTTTGGTGATTTAACCCCCAATTCCAACCCTTGATGCTGAGTGCCAAGCAGGGAGGTAATGGGTCCCATTGTTATAGTCTAGTCTCGGCCGGAGATTGAACTCACAACCTACCAATCTCAGGGCGGACGCTCTAGCCACTAGGCCACTGAGTAGGGCCAATTTAGTGTTGCCAATCAACCTATCCCTGGGTGCATGTCTTTGGGGACATGCACCTGGGGATAATCACATCCTGCTAATTGATTTAGGCTAGCATCAATATGTCTCGTGTGCAGGTATATTTGAGCTTGTTTAATTTGTTTTACTTATGTCTTCCGTGTGTTTAATTGATATTTAGATGTCTCAGGATACATTATCTGTATGTAACATTGGCTGCATTTCTGATGGCCGTTTGTGTACCATGTTGTTCCAGACCACAGCAAACATTGCCCAGCTTGCCAAAGATTGTAATAAATGCATTGTAAGAAGACAGCCTGCTTTTTCCTTTAACTCGGACACACACATCTATACCTTTGGCCATTCTAAGTCAGTAATATCCAAGGGTGCTCCCACTTCCTGAGACACCTCCATTTTACGTTTTACTAATATTTTATAATGCTGTAAATATGTGTAGAATAAATATTAAATTTCAATATTTCTATCAAAGAAAATTTGTGTCAGCTTGCAACACACATTTCTTTCAGTACGGCATTGGGCAAACAAAACAAATACCTGTGCAAGCAGATATTCTCAAACATGAACAACATAAAATCCAAATACTGCACCAGCCTCAGAGAAAAGAGCTTGCAGTCTAATATCGCTACTACAGACACTTACATACTGTGTTGCCTTCATTATAAGACTTATATAAAGCTTTTATTAGTTTTTGTATTATTGGTATAATATGGCCTTTTCAACATTTTGGGCTGTCGACCTCTGTTCACATTAAATCAAACACACTTATACAATCATTCAGTCAGCCATTTAGCGACTTACCCTCGTTATGGAGAAGAAGCAATGCAGCCCCTGGGGCTACTTTATGCAGTGTTACAGGCACTGTCTTTTGTTAAATTTGTGAATGAACACAAGCCTGCGTACATTTTTCATGTTCCAATGTGTATACCTGCGGCCAATATATGAACAAAATAAACATTTTCCAAAAACTTGGTGGGCGCAGCTTATAGTTAAAAATTCTTGCAATAATACTTTTGCAGACCATTTTTATTTGAAAGCGCATTGAGTGATGCAGCAGAGTGGATCGTTAAGGCACAGCAACAGACTGAGCCAATGAAAGCATGAGTGTTATCAATTTAGGCGGGTATACTAAAATTCAAAAGTTATAGTACAAACTCCATTTCCACATGAGTTGGGAAATTGTGTTAGACGTAAATATAAACGGAATACAATGATTTGCAAATCTTTTTCTACCCATATTCAGTTGAATGCACTACAGAGACAAGATATTTGATGTTCAAACTCATAAACTTTTTTTTTTGCAAAAAATAATTAACTTAGAATTTCATGGCTGCAACACGTGCCAATGTAGTTGGGAAAGGACATGTTCACCACTGTGTTACATCACCTTTTCTTTTAACAACACTCAAACGATTGGGAACTGAGGAAACAAATTGTTGAAGCTTTGAAAGTGGAATTCTTTCCCATTTTTGTTTTATGTAGAGCTTCAGTCGTTCAACAGTCCGGGGTCTCCGCTGTCGTATTTTACGCTTTATTATGCGCCACAAATTTTCGATGGGAGACAGGTCTGGACTGCAGGCGGCCAGGAAAGCACCAGCACTCTTTTTTTACGAAGCCACGCTGTTGTAACACTTGTCTTGCTGAAATAAGCAGGTGCGTCCATAATAACGTTGCTTGGATGACAACATATGTTGCTCCAAAACCTGTATGGACCTTTCAGCATTAATGGTGCCTTCAAAGATGTGTAAGTTACCCATGACTTGGGCACTAATGCACCCCCATACCATCACAGATGCTGGCTTTTGAACTTTGCGCCTGTAACAATCCGAATGGTTATTTTCCTCTGTGTTCTGGAGGACACCACATCCTTTGTTTCCAAATATAATTTGAAATGTGGACTCGTCAGCCCAGAGAACACCTTTCCACTTTGCATCAGTCCATCTTAGTTGAGCTCGGGCCCAGCCAAGCCGGCGGTGTTTAAGGATATTGTTGATAAATGGGTTTGGCTTTGCATAGTAGAGTTTTAACTTGCACTTTCAGATGTAGCGACCAACTGTAGTTACTGACAGTGGTTTTATGAAGTGTTCCTGAGCCCATGTGGTTATATCCTTTATACACTGATGCCGGTTTTTGATGCAGTACCGCCTGAGGGGTCAAAAGTCCAAAATATCATCGCTTACGTGCAGTGATTTCTCCAGATTCTCTGAACTTTTTGATGATTTTACGGACCGTAGATGGTAAAATCCCTAAATTCCTTGCAATAGCGCATTGAGAAATGTTGTTCTAAAACTATTCGAAAATCTGCTTACAAAGTGGTGACCCTGACCCCATCCTTGTTTGTGAATTACTTAGCATTTCATGTAAGCTGCTTTTATACCCAATCGTGGCACCCAACTGTTCCCAATTAGCCTGCACACTTGTGGGATGTTCCAAATAAGTGTTTGATGAGCATTCCTCAACTTTATCAGTATTTATTGCCACCTTTCCCAAGTTTTTTGTCATGTGTTGCTGCATCAAATTCTAAAGTTATTAATTATTTGCAACAACAAAAAAATGTGTATCAGTTTGAACATCAAATACGTTGTCTTTGTAGTGCATTCAACTGAATATGGGTTGAAAATGATTTGCAAATAATCGTATTCCGTTTATATTTACATCTAACACAATTTCCCAACTCATATGGAAACAGGGTTTGTAGATAAATAAACATAAATCTACAAATAACGGGCAGTCATACGGTATAGTGCAGTGCAAACAGTACATATAGACTGAAATACCCCATACGCCCTACAAAATGGCATTTCGTCTTTCATCCATTAGATTACTGTCGCTGTAATCCAAACATGACACTTTGTTCATCTGCTTCCATATTCAATCTATCAATTTTGAAACCCATTGAAATGACAGACAATGACAAATGAATCGCTGGAGCTCTAAAATGACTTTAAGACCAAGATGAATGTAATTATGACTAGAAATCCATCAAGTGCTTGATTAACTATAATCCTGTGGCTTCATGTGATCACATTAGCAGGGTGTGGTGCAATACAGCACAAAGTAAGATCTGTGTTTGTGGATTGTCTCCCGCAGCACCACAAAAGTGGAGGTGATTGAAATGGGAGACTCCTGCCCAGTTGGCCATCCAGCTGGCCTTCTGCCCAGAGCCTGCAAGGCAGAACACTGCTATTGGCCTATAGCTGTTTCAGGGGAATTTGGTAATTAAAATGGACGGGACAGAAAAATGCTCCTTGTTTATTCACATGACAACAAAACATTTTGCTGTCCCACCGTGGATCCTTGATGCACTAGAGTGGGCACAGAAGTGAATGGACCCTAAAGACCTATATAACTAATAGACTACTGACTTACAATAACTGATGTCTACACTATAAACCATTGATCGCTGAATAACCTGCATGTACACAAAAATGGATGGAGCAAGTCGTTACTTGAACAGTCCCGCATCTGAGGTAGTGACAGAGCTGGCCGGTATAACACCTGTATGAATGGTAAATTCCAGATTAGAGGGACAGTGGTAAGAGTAATTTTGCTGTTTGATAAGTATTGTATATGTCACAACAAACACTGTATGGGTTTGAAACGGGGATTAAAAGCTGCAGAGTAAAAGCACCCACAGGTACAGCAACACCACTTGTTTCTTGGTTTTTGTTTACAAATCCACAAAGATATTTAGTTATGGCTCTCGTGTTTATTTTCTGAGCTTTAAGTGTAAAAGAAACTATACTTTTTGATATGAACCTTTACCCATTCCGGTCTTGCAGGATGTACTTTACTCTATGCTAACAAAAGAAGGAGACCATGTTCGTTTTTGGAAACTTTAGTAGAGCCCATGTAAAGAGAAAGCAGAGTTTTGTGGCCCAATTCCAAAAGGGACCATCTGTCCCGTGAAGTGGGGGCTGGAAACAACAGCCTATACTTTGACCAAGAGACTGAGAAGGACGCGGAAGTTTTGATGTAGCCCGCTGGGTCTCCAGAATAAAACCACTATCTATTTCTATCTGCAGACGTCCCACCCCCTGCTGCTGATCTCCAGCCGCCTGCTGCCCAACCAGGTACTTCCATAATGACAGCCTGTCAGCAGAGCACTCTCAAGAAAAAAAGTGAGGAAAAATCAAGGAAAGGAGAGATATAGTGAGAAGTGCACACTTTTTTTTTTCAAATAGGGCAAGCTGTTAGCAGATCTATGAGAAGTTGAATTGAAACCTTTAGGAAGCAATATGATCCTAATGTAATATTATTTAGTGTGTTTTGTTAGAGTAGAGGGAATCAAACAATAAGTCTGATTCACGAAACATTGTCCAATATTGTCCAAACTAAGGTTAAAATGTTCCCAGTGCTTATACGGTGCTTGAATTAATACCTAAAAAAGGAAAAATGTCCAAATGTTGTCAAAAAAACAAAGCATTTTTAGTTTTACAGAATTTTGCGACATGCAAGTTGAACAGAATAGTAATTTAGATATTTCAATGATACTTCATAAGTACAATTATAACAAAAGAAAACGTTCACCATATGACACATGTTCGTCAATGCTGCTGTACCAACCTTTGCAACTGTCCTCCGTAACCTTAGGTACTCTACTATGTGTAGGCAAATGAACTCTCCAAATAACATATCCAGCTCAGTTAGGCTCTGTGTGGAATATAATGTACATACATACATACACACATATATATATATACACACACACATATATATATATATGCATATATATATATATATATATATATATATGTGTATGTGTACACACATGTATATATATACATATATATACGGGACGGCGTGGCGCAGTGGGGAAAGTGGCCGTGCGCAACCCGAGCATCCCTGGTTCAATTCCCACCTAGTACCAACCTCGTCACGTCCGTTGTGTCCTGAGCAAGACACTTCACCCTTGCTCCTGATGGGTGCTGGTTGGCGCCTTGCATTGCAGCTTCCTCCATCAGTGTGTGAATGTGTGTGTGAATGGGTAAATGTGGAAGTAGTGTCAAAGCGCTTTGAGTACCTTGAAGGTAGAAAAGCGCTATACAAGTACAACCCATTTATCATTTATCATTTATCTATATGTACACACACATGTATACATATACATATAAATTATATATATACATATTTACATACATATATACATATATAAATACATATATATACACACACATATATATATATGTATATATAGATACACATATTTACAAACTTATAAATATATATATACATATATACAAATATAAACACACACATATATATATACATATATATATATTGTACATACATATACAGTATATACATACAAACACATACTGTATTTTTCGTACTATAGGGCGCACTTAAAATCCTTCATTTTCTTAAAAATCGACAGTGCCTCTTATAACCTGGTGTGCCTAATGTACGGCATAAGTCTGGTTGTGCTTACTGACCTCGAAGCAATTTTATTTGATACATGGTGTAATGATAAGTGTGACCAGTAAGAGATACGTGTAGACTGCATTATGATGGCAATAAACAACACCAAAACTTTAAATGTTCCATTGAAAATATATAGAACATTACACAGGGCGCTCAACAATCTGTCAAAATGTTTTTAGTACGACTTTGGTAAGCTATGAAGCCGCAACGCTTAATGTATTGTCGGTGCATTAAACATACCAGTATTATTGTGGTGAGTGTATAAGGGATGCAATATTATGCAAAACCCACATTTCTTACCTTCTATAGTACCTGCTGATGTGTATTTAGGATCTGCGTAGGTCCTGAAAAATCAGCGTGAGTCCGCAATTGTAGTCCGTACCGACACCGTAGTCACAAGCTTCTTCTTTTTCTCCACCTTCTTATTTGACATTCATCTCCCGCTGCAGCCATTTCTAATATAAAGAAACGTAAAGTTCTTACTTATATCTGTCAGTAGACTAGCTATCAAAGCACTAAAAACTGTAGTGGGTTTACATCATTCTCCCCCGCAACTTTAGTAATTAGAGGATTTGGGTCAGACGTTTTTTTACGGGACATATTTCCGGCGTTGATGTTGCATTATTGAGCCACGGATGAGAAGATGCTGTTCCATTATTGATTTTATTAAAGTTTGAATGTCATTCAAACAGTTAGCTCCATCTTTTGACACTTCTTTGACTACCATCCTTGCAGGCTACATGGCTACAACAAATATGACGGGGAGAAGGAGCTGTCGAAGGTGAGCCACGTAGGTAAGACCGCCCACAAACCGGCGCATCCTGAAGAGATGCTCAGAAAGGTACTTGAAAATGGCCTGTAAAACATAATCTATGCAACAATTTCACTAAAGAACCACCATCACATGTTATGTGGACCACAAGATAGTGATTTACATTTAGAAAAGAAAATCATAATATGACCCCCTAATGCGCCTTATAATCCGGTGCACCTTTTGTGTGAAAAAAGACCTGAATAGACTCGGTCATCGGCAGTGCGCTTTTTAATTCGATGCGCCCTATGGTCCGAAAAATACGGTGTATATATACACCTGTGTGTGTGTGTGTGTGTGTGTGTGTGTGTGTGTGTGTGTTCGTGTGTGTGTGTGTGTGTGTGTGTGTGTGTGTGTATATATATATATATATATATATATATATATATATATATATATATATATATATTATATATATTCCATTGCATAGTAATTTTTTTTGCTCGTATCTGCTTTTAGTGATACTCCGATAGTTTGCACACCATGTTTTTTTGGAAGACCACCAGTTTCTTTTACTTCAGTTCAAAAATCAATGAATACAGGCTAAAAGTCTGTGAGTACAACCTATATTAGTATCGGCATTGGTTTAGGCAGATCTCACACATGGATGATCAGTATCTAAATTGACAGAATAAAAGCCTTATCCGAACATCCCATATATTTAATGAGCCAACTAAGAAAATGAATAGACATTAGAATAAATATGCAAATAGATAAAAAAGGACTTAAATATTAGAAAAACTGAAAAATGGCTCCTCTGATGATTCTATCTGACTCCTCATTTTGCAACCGAACAAAAACATATTTAAACATTTCACCAGCAGAAAAGCACAAAGTGATATCGAAACATGTTGGTACTGAGAAGCAACTCCACATCCGCTCACTCACGATCATGGCCGGTAATTTTCTTTTCAAAGTATGTTTTTCACACTTGGTTTAGTGCTGTTGACACAAATCTGGCAGCTTTTGGAGATATAATTCAGCCCTGAGGTCAGAAGCTGAAAGCTCCAAAACCGTCAATAGAGTAAGTTTAGTCAACCATGTAGTGTGAAGGGAAGCTGGGCGGACACAAGTGAGCACAGATGTGGATGAATCACAATTATTAACTAAGCAAGAGCTTCCTGTGCCAAAAATGCAGACTATTACTCGCTTTGATATACAATGACCAGACTACTCATTCATACAAACAGAAATGTAAGTAGTAACAATATATGCATGGATATTCAAAATAGTACATCTAAGACAAACATTGTAAATAACAATAAATATGTATAAAAGGTCATGCTTACCTTACTACTAGAGTCCTTTTTCATTACAGTCATAAATCCTATGAGGAGAGGACACACGTCTGTGTAAGCCACCGACATAATGAGACCAATGTGGAGTTGCCATCTAACTGCATTAAATCCATCAGCCACTTGTTGAGTGCGAGCCACTCAAAACCGCACAAAGTGGGAGAGATCCACGATGCAAATTTGACAGCAGAAAGCCTCTGGGTAAAACAAAAACAGCGCTGCAGCGATCCTCTGCTTTTTACCAATTACAGTATACCAAAAGTTTGGAAAAAGCTTGAGGAATAAGAGTCTAAAAGTAATTAAGGACAAGTCTGGCTGCCTTCAGGGAGTCAATTTGGCGAACTGCATACAGCTGCCCCTTAATGCACACAAGTCTTTCCCTCCCCCTGTGACAAAGCCACCAACAGCTGAATGACACATTAGCATTAGCATATGTAAGAGAAAGTAGGTGGCTTCGCTGGGTGGTGGGGAGAAATACTGCTCAGTAATGAAGTTTTAGGGGGATGGGTAGACCGTGACATTCAGCGCTCCTATCCCCGACGGGATGGACAAGTGAGTAAACAAAAGAAGGAACTTTTTCCTGACTAAGGCCATGTTTACTGTATACTAAGCCCGATAACCCCATTAACAAATAATTATTTAGCCTATGCATTGTGTCAGCCACACTAAACCATCGTTTAAGGTAGCCCTCCTTGGATCATTTTTTACACGGGTAAGTGCGCCTTGTATTTCCTTTAATCTCCGGTTCTTAGCTTTGTATGGACTTATTGATCGTTTAAAAACTGAATTTCGGAGAGGAAGTGACGCCACAAAGACTGCGCCCCACACAGGAAGTGACGTAGGAAAGAACGCGCCACAGCCAGCTTCATAACAACCTGTTTGCACTCAGAGGTAAACGCTAGAAAGATGGAGGCGAGTCATCCGGACATGCCGTGTTTCCCCTTTTTCTTCATGTATAGGCGCTTGCGGAAATCACACATGAATACTTAAAGAAAAAAGCGACTGCAGCTATTTCGGATACAACACTTCTAAGATGGCAAGAGAACTTTAGAATGTCCGGGTCAGCTGTGATTCTACTTACCGAAAAACTTTGTCCATTTGTCGAAGGAGAGACAGCGAGAATGCAGGCTTCAGTGGCTGTGATAAAGAAGTAGCGTGTGCTTTGTATTACCTGGCAGACGAGGGAAGACTATGGAAAACGGGGAATGCATTTGAACTGGCATAGCAGACTGTATCAGTTATTGTTCGCCATGTATGTCGCCGACTCAACGTCTAGGTCCAGAGTATATAAAGTCACCAAAACGAATTGACAATGAAGGTGAAAGCAAAAGAGTAAGGAGTGTCCCGACCAGATATCTCGATCCCAGATGGATTGTTGTAAAATGTTCTTTGTCACATTGTGTACTTTTACGTGTTCATTAAAGATTTGATTAATTTATAATGGCTCAAGTGTGATTCATTACAATAGGGCCACACAGCACACTGGATTCTAGTTATTTGAAATACAACAGCACTGTATATTGTTCGGATAAGTTAAATTTAAGGACTTGCACACAAAGCACCACTGGAGGTGACTGACGTAAGCATTTTCCTCGCATGCGTACTGGGTCGCGTTGCGCCGGCGGACGGCGGGGGTAGGTGGTCTTAAACGGTGGCATTGTTGTGTGTGGACACGGATAAGGTTAAGTGGGATTTATCCTGGATAACCTTACTGTAAACGGGGCCTAAAGATGTGCAGTCCAGGTCAAGACACAGACCTGTAAAATTCTCAATACTAAGCGCGAAGTAAAAATCGAGGAATCCCAATATGATAGTCCTGCAGAACCACATTTTAGGGAAAAACACACAACAGACATTAAATATTGTCTTAATGCTCCAGAATGAGCTTGCACATTCAGACCTGGAACAGGAGCAGTAGAGGAAAAAGAAGTGTCATCACTGCAGGGGAGCGCCACCGTTAACAGCTGTGGTCATACTCACAACACAGCTGTTTTCGCATATTAACTCCAGACCAAGTCTTAAAAATCTGGTCCAAATATAGTGTGGAGTTGCCCTTTCACCTACAAGAACATATCAGAGAGAACCTGGATACGATTAGCAAAGTTCCTCATCTGCGCATATGCAGCTCAGAAATTTTGCTGTCTCACTTTCTTTGGGCTCTTACTATAAAATATTATTGTATTTTACCTTAGAATTTTTCAAGTTTTTTTTCTGCAGTCACACTTCAGAAATGGTATATTAACACAAACTCGTTTCAGAGGAATTTCACAAAGTTAAAGGGGACCTATGATGATTATCTTCCTTTTTACTTACAGTATACAGTCATGGTAAAAAGTTTACATACACTTGAAAAATACATAATGTCATGGCTGTCTTGAGTATCCAATAATTTCTACAACTCTTATTTTTTTGTGATAGAGCAATTGGAGAACATACTTGTTGGTCACAAAAAACATTGATGAAGTTTGGTTCTACTGAAAATGTGACCAAAACAGCTCAATTTTTCACATGGACAAAGATCAGACCTTCTGGAGGAAAGTTCCGTGGTGAGATGAAACAAAATTTGAGCTGTTTGGCCACAATACCCAGCAATATGTTTGGAGGAGAAAAGGTGAGACCTTTAGTCCCAGGAACACCATTCCTACCATCAAGCAAGGTGGTAGTAGTATTATGTTCAGGGCCTGTTTTGCTCCCAATAGAACTGGTGCTTTACAGAGAGTAAATGGGACAATGAAAAAGGAGGATTACCTCCAAATTCTTAAGGACAACCTAAAATCATCAGCCCGGAGGTTGGGTCTTGGGCGCAGTTGGGTGTTCCAACAGGACAATGAGCCCAAACATTCATCAAAAGTGGTAAACGAATGGCTAAATCAGGCTAGAATTAAGGTTTTGGAATGGCCTTCCCAATGTCCTGACTTAAACGTGTGGACAATGCTGAAGAAACAAGTCAATGTCAGAAAACCAACAAATGTAGCTGAACTGCACCAATCTTGTTAAGAGGAGTGGTCAGAAATTCAACCAGAAGCTGCCGAGAAGCTTGTAGATGTCTACCAAAAGCGCCTTATTGCAGAGAAACTTGCCAAAGGACATGTAACCAAATATTAACATTGCTGCATGTATACTTTTGACCTAGCAGATTTGGTCACATTTTCAGTAGACCCGTAATAAATTCATAAAAGAACCAAATTATTGGAAACTCAAGACAGTAATGACATTATAGTCTTTACAAGTGCATGTAAACGTTTGACCACAACTGTAAATGCTGTTACAATCTTGGATACTCGTGTTAAACAATTCCAAAGCATCAAATCATTAGGTTCATGCATTTTGGGCGTGAGCTTGCACACAACGTTGGATGCCTCTGCTTGTGGGGTTTTGCAGTCTGGCTACGTTGTGACAACACAGTGAGGCGGACTTACTTGTTTGGACATTAAGTAAAGCTATCAGCTATCAGGTGGAAGTTTAGTTTGACGAAACATAAGAAAAATCTTTAGGATAAAGTATTATTTTCATCTAATGTGCGACATTCAGTGATATAGATGCTGCTTAAAGCAGCTTTTTTTATGCAGCTTCTGTATCAATCTGAGAGCATGCAGGTGTACCTAATGTACTTAAGGTGTGCCTAACTGAGTGAATCTACAACATTATAATGAAGTTTCCTACCGCGTCTGGGGAAAAAAAGCTGACATCTATCTTCAACAGTTTAACAGTGTATATTTACAAGATAAATTCTGATACGTTTAGAGAGGGTGTAGCGTGGTTTCATTTGCAATCTCAGAACGCCTCCAGGAACCAACAACTTGGAGACACATGCAGAAAGAAAGTTAAAAATGTGACTGTGGAGCAAAATTTACGCACGATTTATACCAAAGCATGTCCAATACACATCACAAGGAAGGGTATTAAAAGTAGATTAAAATCATCACATGTCCTCTTTAAAGTGGAGCTGCACCTACATTTTTATGCCTGAATATACTGAGGATGAGCAACAAGTTTTAGAAGCTGTGTCCTAAACAGATCAATCTTTAGTGAAACACTAAGCACCATGTGCGTAACCATAAATACAAACTATGAACTTAATAAAAGAAGAAAGTTGAAACAAACGAGCATCTTATTGTGTCTTTCTCGTTTTGACCAACTTCTCAATTTATACCTTATACAAATGAGAGGCAGGATTGATGATGTAAAATGAACTTTCACTAGCACAGAGGCGTTGCAGGAGCAACAGCTCTGTGATCACAGCGCTGCTAAAAATAGTTCCTTGACGTTACCACATATAATAACAATATCTCTAATACTTGGTTAACACTTACGTCACAAGATGTAAATTGAGTATTGTTGGCGGTTTTAGGAGTTTTTTAAGAGGGCTTTTTAAGTGAAATTGAGTACACCCATTTGCTGCATTAGACCGTTTTCCAGCAAAAGTTCCTGGTTCCAGGTCACAGTTATTTTACTAAAAAGTAAGTAAATGAAGTACAAAGCAATAGTATACAAAACAATATGATTTGAAAATATAAAGTGAACCGAATTGTTCATACAAATTCAGGCTTTTGTCCGCAATGTCTGACAGTCAAAAAGTTGTCTTCTCAGTAAATTATAAATTCATGAGGCGATTCCTTGTGGTCTATTTCAGCGGCACATAACCATATGTAAATATTAAATGTCAATGTTTATCTCGCGCCAACAACGTAAATACGTTGGCTTTAGCATTAGCGTGTTAGCATTAGCATTCCATTTACCCGGGTTGAGGTTAATAACTACACAAATGGAGTGTCACAGACTACTTTTACAACATGTAATAAAGTAAATGGTTATTAGTTAATGTAATTTACCTTTATTCTACTTGTGTACTGCTTCCTTTATTTCACTTGTATACATTAAAATCAGAGTAGTAAGCAGCTAAATCATTGCTACGAGTCCAGCTTCATACTCCTCGGTAAATATGTTTAAAAGAGTCCGTACACTTCTTGTATCGAAATTAAGTTTGTAAAAATAATAAATTACATTAAACTGCATAGATAGAGTTTATAGAGTATGGCTGAGTAAAAAAAACTGCAATACAGCAAAACGTTTTGCTGAAAGTCAAAAGTTATTTTGTCTGCTTTCTCTTTGTTGGAACATAAATACACAAGAAATGAGAAATAAACAAGCCGTCTTTGCATAACTTAACTCCGCAATAGTGGTCATGTGTTTGAAAAAAGAAGTATTAGGAATACCCCCCATGGTGTTCAACCAATCAGCGTTCAACAGCACAGCCCGACTCCGAAAAGGTTCGGGGTATCTTCAAAAATCCCCACCTTGCTAGGAGGAACTTCAAAAGGTTGTTGAAGAACTAAATCTACCCGGGTTGTTTTTGGTGTAAACACTTTATATACCCGGGTAAGTAGGAAGGTTCCTTAAAAAGTTCCTGCGGTGGAAAAGGGCTTATTGATAGCCACCTCATACTTGCCATATTTTACAAATTTGAATGCATAAAAAAAGAAAAACATAAGTGTTCTTGTCTTACATAAGAATTGTGAATGATAAGCAAAATTCTAAAAAAAAAAAAAAAACGGGAACTGCACTTTTTTTTTACATTATTCGACTCCGTAGGTTAAAGTTACAATATTTAAAAAATAGAGTTGTATCGTACGATAAACAGTTTAATATCATAATATGATATATATCGTAATATCGTACAGTACTATCGCTGAGGTTGGCATAAGTGTTTAATGCCAAGAAGCACAATCAATCAATCAATCAATGTTTACTTATATAGCCCTAAATCACTAGTGTCTCAAAGGGCTGCACAAACCACCACGACATCCTCGGTAGGCCCACATAAGGGCAAGGAAAACTCACACCCAGTGGGACGTCGGTGACAATGATGACTATGAGAACCTTAGAGAGGAGGAAAGCAATGGATGTCGAGCGGGTCTAACATGATACTGTGAAAGTTCAATCCACAATGGATACAACACAGTCGCGAGAGTCCAGTCCAAAGAGGATCCAAGACACAGCAGCGAGAGTCCCGTTCACAGCGGAGCCAGCAGGAAACCATCCGAAGCGTAGGCGGACAAGCAGCGCAGAGATGTCCCCAGCCGATACACAGGCGAGCAGTACATGGCCACCGGATCGGACCGGACCCCCTCCACACGGGAGAGTGGGACATAGAAGAAAAAGAAAAGAAACGGCAGATCAACTGGTCTAAAAAGGGAGTCTATTTAAAGGCTAGAGTATACAAATGAGTTTTAAGGTGAGACTTAAATGCTTCTACTGAGGTGGCATCGCGAACTGTTACCGGGAGGGCATTCCAGAGTACTGGAGCCCGAACGGAAAACGCTCTATAGCCCGCAGACTTTTTTTGGGCTTTGGGAATCACTAATAAGCCGGAGTCCTTTGAACGCAGATTTCTTGCCGGGACATACGGTACAATACAATCGGCAAGATAAGATGGAGCTAGACCGTGTAGTATTTTATACGTAAGTAGTAAAACCTTAAAGTCACATCTTAAGTGCACAGGAAGCCAGTGCAGGTGAGCCAGTACAGGTGTAATGTGATCAAACTTTCTTGTTCTTGTCAAAAGTCTAGCAGCCGCATTTTGTACCAACTGTAATCTTTTAATGCTAGACATGGGGAGACCCGAAAATAATACGTTACAGTAGTCGAGGCGAGACGTAACAAACGCATGGATAATGATCTCAGCGTCTTTAGTGGACAGAATGGAGCGAATTTTAGCGATGTTACGGAGATGAAAGAAGGCCGTTTTAGTAACGCTTTTAATGTGTGCCTCAAAGGAGAGAGTTGGGTCGAAGATAATACCCAGATTCTTTACCGTGTCGCCTTGTTTAATTGTTTGGTTGTCAAATGTTAGAGTTGTATCATTAAATAGAGTTCGGTGTATAGCAGGACCGATAATCAGCATTTCCGTTTTTTTGGCGTTGAGTTGCAAAAAGTTAGCGGACATCCATTGTTTAATTTCATTAAGACACGCCTCCAGCTGACTACAATCCGGCGTGTTGGTCAGCTTTAGGGGCATGTAGAGTTGGGTGTCATCAGCATAACAGTGAAAGCTGATACCGTATTTGCGTATGATGTCACCTAGCGGCAGCATGTAGATGCTGAAGAGTGCAGGGCCAAGGACCGAACCCTGGGGAACTCCACACTTTACCTTAACGTAGTCCGAGGTCACATTGTTATGGGAGACACACTGCATCCTATCAGTAAGATAAGAGTTAAACCAAGACAGGGCTAAGTCTGACATACCAATTCGTGTTTTGATACGTTCTAATAAAATATTATGATCGACGGTATCGAAAGCAGCGCTAAGATCGAGGAGCAGCAACATAGATGACGCATCAGAATCCATCGTTAGCAATAGATCATTAGTCATTTTTGCGAGGGCTGTCTCCGTGGAGTGATTTGCCCTGAAACCGGATTGAAAGGTTTCACATAGATTGTTAGACGCTAAGTGTTCATTTAACTGCTCCGCAACAATTTTTTCAAGGATTTTTGAAATAAAGGGAAGGTGAGACACCGGTCGGTAATTTACCATGAGGTCAGGATCGAGGTTAGGTCTTTTAAGAAGAGGATGAATAACCGCTTTTTTGAATGCTAGGGGAACACTGCCCGAGGAGAGTGATAAGTTTATAATATTTAGCACTGATGGACCTAATAATTCAAAGAGCTCCTTGATCAGTTTCCCAGGAAGAGGGTCAAGTAAACATGTTGTCTGTTTTATTCCATTTACACGTTGTAACAATTCCTCTAATGTTATTTCCTCAAAACGAGAGAAACTATTTTGGAGGGCAGTATCCGCCGTATATACAATCGTGTCAGTGTTAATAGAACCCCGTTGTAGCTGGGACGCATTGTCTTTAATCTCCTTTCTAATGACTTCAATTTTCTTACTAAAGAATTGCATAAAGTCATCAGCTGAGTGGGTGGAGCTACTGGAAGGAGTCCCTTGTTGGGTTAGCGATGCTACCGTACTAAACAAAAATTTAGGATCGTTTTTATTACGGTGGATGAGATTTGAGTAATATTTAGCTTTAGCTAAGGTAAGCATGCGTTTATAAGTTATTAAACCATCACTCCATGCTTGATGGTGCACCTCAAGTTTAGTCGTGCGCCATTTGCGTTCCAGCTTTCTACATAATAATTTCTGAGCTCTAGTTTCTTCTGTAAACCACGGGGTGCGCTTTTTTGGAGCCTTTTTTAACTTTAGCGGTGCTATGTTATCAATGGTTTCGCGCAGGGCGTCGTTAAAGTTGTTAGTGAGGTTATCAATAGAGCCCACATACTTTGGGAATGGTGCCATTACCGAGGGCAGTCGGTCAGCAAGAGTTGTCGTTGTGGCTGTATTAATGTTGTGGCTGCTATAGCAGGTATTATTATTATTAGTTTGACGAACATGCGTCTGAACCTCGAATTTTATAAGGTAATGATCGGACAATACTTTAGTATACGGGAGTCTCGTAACTTTGGAAACGGTGATGCCCCTGACAAGCACTAGGTCTATCGTATTACCGTTGCGATGCGTGGGTTCATTTATTATTTGTGTGAGACCACAGCTATCAATTACAGTCTGGAGCGCTACGCACGGTGGGTCCGATGGGGTATTCATATGGATATTAAAGTCCCCCATTATGATTATATTATCGGCGTGTGTCACTAGATCAGCAACGAACTCTGTGAATTCATTAATAAAGTCCGAATAGGGCCCTGGGGGGCGGTAGATAACAGCCAGGTGTAGAGGCAGCGGTGTGACAGACCTCATAGTAAGCACCTCAAACGATTTATAATTATTATTTATGTTAGGACTAAGGTTAAAGTTTTCGTTGTATATTAGTGCGACCCCCCCACCCCTTTTGAGCGGACGGGCAATATGCGCATGTGTAAAGTTAGGAGGACATGCCTCATTTAGCGCAAAAAAGTCGTTTGGTTTAAGCCAGGTTTCGCTGAGACCGATGACGTTAAGATTGTTGTCTCTGATAATATCATTAACTAACAACGTTTTAGGAGACAATTATCTTATGTTTAAAAAACCTATATTATAGGTAGTGGGCTGTTTTAGGGAATTTTTGATCAAATTATCCGTAGTAGCAATATTAATAATGTTGTGTTTATTATGCCCAGTGCATTTAGTATAGTTACGACCATATCTAGGAATTGATACGACAGGAATTTTCCGATTGTTTGATTGTTGCTTTGATAAACTGCACGCATCATGGTTAGCCACCTCAGTAACGGGGATTTTCCGATTGTTTGTTTGTTGCTTTGATAAACTGCACACATCATGGTTAGCTATCTCAGTAACGGGGATTTTCCGATTGTTTGTTTGTTGCTTTGATAAACTGCACGCATCATAGTTAGCCACCTCAGTAAAACACATGTCCAACTCTGAAAAACTCAAAGCAGAAAAAACTTGTTCTAATTTAACTGACTCCTTACCCAGACCAGTAGTCTCGCATTTTCCATCTAAATCCGTCTTCGGGATGGAGGAAAGTGGTGTTCTGTGGGGATTAGCCTTCTGCTTTGTTTTTAGCCCCGCTCGGCATCCGCGTTTCCGAACACACCGCTGGCGTCTGCTCCATAGACGGCCCCCGCTGCTACTAGACTCCCCTGCTTCACAGGCCGCTGGATGTAGCCGCCGATGTATTCCCATGCTAGTTAGCAAGTCTAGCACGCCCGCGTCTATCAGTCCAAAACGGCCCGATTCGTCCAAGCACAACCACAACAATACACTGCAGACCTCCACAAATAAGTTCTTGAGCAGGCATATCGCATCAACGTGCCCTCTATTTTTAATGCCATTTTCACTATAATAAGTTATTGTTTGTGAGCATGTTGTATTAGGGGACTGGTATGAAAATAGTTTAGCGGGGAATTCCCAGGTGTATATCAGTCCACTTGGTAAGTTAATTTGAGAAGAAGTCAACTTTTACACATTACGGCTAAATGCTGACTAACCCTGAGTTTTGTCGATAGTCTTCTTGTATGGTAAAACATAATTGAATTTTAGTGTGCCTAATTAAAAGAACAGTAAAAAGATGTCATTGCAACCACTTCCTTGTTGATTGCTTTGCTGAGTCTCTTACTGCTCTGCATTATAATAGCAGGAAATGACCGACTTTAATCAGGCTGAATGAATGAATGGCAGCAAGTACGCGTCTATGTGCCACATTCTGCTTTGATCCAGCCTCCACAGGCATGTTCCCAGCCTTGATTGGGGTGAAGGGGAAGGAAGGAGTTTTATTTGAAGAGTGGGAAGCCCCAAGAGGTAACACTTAAATTTTCTTGTCACTGCATCCTAGTAGACAGAGAAACTATTCATCAGCCTACACATGTGTAGCAGAGCCTGTGGAGGAACACACAAACTCACGAATGCTGCTTGTTTGCACATAGAAGACCAAGTCTGATGGGTAATTTACATAGCAAGGGTAGTCACTACAGGAACGGATACACATACACAACGCCCTACATTTACAAACACTGAAAACACATCTGAACAGCGTTTCTTCAATCAATCAATCAATCAATGTTTATTTATATAGCCCTAAATCACAAATGTCTCAAAGTACTGTACAAACCACTACGACTACAACATCCTCGGAAGAACCCACATAAGAGCAAGGAAAACTCACACCTAGTGGGCAAGGAGAATTCACACCCAGTGGGACGCCAGTGACAATGATGACTATGAGAAACCTTGGAGAGGACCTCAAATGTGGGCAATCGCTATCTTTTCAGGTTTTGATGTGTGATTTCGACAAGCGTCCGTACATGTGGAAGAAGGAGAAGCACAGGCATGTCTGGATGACTCGCTTCCATATTTCCAGTGGATAGCTCCGAGCTACGAAACCGCTTTATTATGAAGCTGGCTGTGGCACAGTCTGTCTGGCGTCACTTCCTCTCCAAACTCACTTTGTAAACAATCAATGAGTCCATACAAAGCTACATGCTGGATATTCAAGAAATACACGGCTGACTTACGCTTGTAAAATTTTGTCCGAGGAGGGGGACCTTAAACGCTGGTTCAGTGTGGCTGAAACAGGGCGTAGGCTAAATAATTATTTGTTTAAGGATTTAACAACTAAGTGTAGACATGGCATTAAATAAACACAGACATTGGGAGGATTTGATCCATGCCCATTTCACACAAATACAAGAATGGACTTAAAAAGAAGAACATTACTTTTTCTGTGACATTTAGGGCTAGTTTAATCAACATACAGTCAGCATTTGTTCTCTCTGGGGTTTATTTGTAATACAAACAATTTCACATAAAATACTTCCTACACCCTGCACACATTCCCTGGCTTGTTTACACTTTAGAAATGTAGCATTTTGACATCGACACTTAAAAGTGATAATATGCCTGTAAAAAAATTACCCAAACAGACAAGCGGTAGAGTATGGATGGATGGATATTGAGCAAGCGGTGCACAACCATGGAAAAGAAAAGGATGCGCTTGACCCGCGTGTAAATTCAAGTTTTTAAATGATTAGTATGTACTTAAGTGGAAAGTGAGAATATTACTTAGTGTCAGTAAAGCATTGATAATGAGTACCGTATCTTCCTGATTGTAAGGCGCACTTAAAATCGTTTTTTTTACCTCAAAACTCGAGAGTGCGCCTTATAACTAGGTGCGCCCTATTTTAATGAATATGTTTTTATTTGGTACATGGTGTAATGATTATTTCGCAATGTTATGCAAAAGCAACTTTTCTTAACTTCTGGTATCTGCTGATCAGTTTTTGGGATCTGCGTAAATCCTGAAAAATTGCGCGCGTTTGCGCCGATGCAGTAATTGATAAGCTTCTTCTTTTTCTCTATCTTTTTGTTATGGAGCATTCATCCGCCGCTGTTGCCATTTCTAATATAAAGTAGTGTAAAGTTCTTACTTACTTCTGCCAGTAAACTCGCCATGAAAGCGCTAAAACATACCGGTATCGTGAGTTTTAATTATTCAACCAAGGAACTTTAGTCATTAGAATTCCAGTCGGACAGTTTTTCACCGGACACATTTCCGGTGTGGTTGTTTACGGATGAGGAAATGCTATTACGTTATTGAGCGCTAAAACATACCGGTGTTGTGAGTTTAAATTATTCAACCAAGGAACTTTAGTCATTAGAATTCCAGTCGGAAAGTTTTTCACGGGACACATTTCCGGTGTGGTTGTTTCCGGATGAGGAAATGCTACTACGTTATTTATGTAAGTAAAGTCTGAATGTCATTAAAAGAGTTAGCTCCATCTTTTGACACTTCTTCCACTCCCGTCCTTGCACGCTACACCCCTACAACAAAGATGACAGGGAGAATACACTGCCGAAATTGACCCACGTGCATCTGGAAGCGACTGTCAGAAAACGACTTGAAGATGATCTGTAAAACATCATCTATGCAAAATTTTGACCAAATAACCACCATCACATGTTATGTAGACCAGTGGTTCTCAAATGGGGGTACGCGTACCCCTGGGGGTACTTGAAGGTATGCCAAAGGGTACGTGAGATTTTTCAAAAATATTCTAAAAATAGCAACAATTCAAAAATCCTTTATGAATATATTTATTAAATAATACTTCAACAAAATCTGTTTGTAAGTTCATAAACTGTGAGAAAAAATGCAACAAATGCTAGATTTTTTTGTGGACATTTTCCATAAATATTGATGTTAAAGATTTCTTTTTTTGTGAAGAAATGTTTAGAATTAAGTTCATGAATCCAGATGGATCTCTATTACAATCCCCAAAGAGGGCACTTTAAGTTGATGATTACTTCTATGTGTAGAAATCTTTATTTATAATTGAATCACTTGTTTATTTTTCAACAAGTTTTTAGTTATTTTTATATATTTTTTTCCAAATAGTTCAAGAAAGACCACTACAAAGAAGCAATATTTTGCACTGTTATACTATTTAATAAATCAGAAACTGATGACATAGTGCTGTATTTTACTTCTTTTTCTCTTTTTTCAACCAAAAATGCTTTGTTCTGGTTAGGAGGTACTTGAATTAAAAACATTTCACAGGGGGTACATCACTGAAAAAAGGTTGATAATCACTGATGTAGACCACAAGGAAGTTTTTTCAATTTAGAAAAAATAATATGACTCTTTTAATGCACCCAATGATCCGGTGCGCCTAATATATGAAAAAAGATAGAAATTAGACCATTCATTGGCAATGCGCCTTATAATCCGGTGCGCCCTACGGTCCAGAAAATTAATTGATTGATTGATTGTTTGAAACTTTTGTTACTAGATTGCACAGTTCAGTACATATTCTGTACAATTGACTACTAAATGGTAGCACCCGAATAAGTTTTTCAAGTCGGGGTCCACGTTAATCAATTCATGGTAAAATACGGTAGAAACTACCATAACGGACACAAGATTATTATTTTTTAAAACATTGCCATCTGTTTCTGTTTTCATGCAACATTTAAAAAAATGAGTACGCCATGCATATTTTTTGTGAGGTCGAGGAGACATTGTACAAATGAGCAGGCAAAATTATATGAATTTGTTTTTTCAGTTCAAATGAAAGGAAACAGCACCAAAGCATCTTGTTGATTCCTTTGTCAACATAGAAAACAAAGAAACTCAGCATGGCAGTGCGGCAGCCATTTAGGCGTGCTTTGTAATGACTTTACTCAAACAGGTAGAAATGCATTTATACAGCAAGAAGCAACACCTTTAGCTTGATTGCTTCCACCAGGGTTCATTTACTAATCTGCAGACAACTAAAGGCATCTGTATCAGCCGAGACTGAGTCTGCGTGATGACAGCCAGGCATGTGATGTATGTGCTCATTGTATTTTTAGTCCTGCTGATAACAGCATGCTATGGAAGAACAAGGTCCTCCTTAGTTATGCAGAATGGAGATGAACCGTTAAGGAAAACGGTCTTTTATGTCCAGCAGAGAGGCGGAACAGCTGTCTTGCGAGAGGCAGGATGCAGCCCCTCTTCACCATCCCCTCATCCACCTCTGTTCTGTAAATCTTGTTTGGTTCATCAGAGAACAGAGGGATAAGCTGCCACTATTTTCCGACCATGCCACTCCATCTCTGAACAAGAGAGCATAAAAGAGAAAGGGGCTGTGGGCACGAGGTGAGGGGGTGGAAAGTAAACACAGGCTTGCATCCCTCTATCTTGTTGCTAAGCAACTTTTTGCCATGAGTGACACCAGACGTCCTTTATGAACAAAGACAGAAGTTGAGGGAGGGGAAGGAGAGAGCGATGCAGAGATGAACGAGTAACCCTGTGAATATCCATATGACTGCAGACTACTGTTTCAACTCTGGCAATACGCTCAGAAGACGAACCAGTGTGATGGGCTCACCTGTATGACCTAATGTGTAATGAAAATGTCATTACACAAATACTAATGCTCCACTTTGAATAATGATCAAGAAGATGTCCTCGTAGTTTGCAGGAGCAAGAAACTAACAAATGTTAAAATACGTGTCTAAATAAGATGCAGCAATATTTATTTACCTACCTTAAAATGTTCCTTTAAAGGGGAACGATATCACAATTTCAAAAGGGTTAAAAACAATAAAAATCAGTTCCCAGTGAATTGTTGTATTTTTTGAAATTTTTTTGGAAATTTTACCGGTCCCGGAATATCCCTAAAAAAAGCTTTAAAGTGCCTTTTTTTCGCTCTCTGCCAAGACACTGTTCATTTTCCTGTGACGTCATACAGTACTGTCAATACAAACAAACAATGGCGAATACCACAGCAAGATAAAACGACATTAGCTCGGATTCAGACTCGGATTTCAGCGGCTTAAACGATTCAACAGATTACGCATGTATTGAAACAGATGGTTGGAGTATGAAAGTATTGAAGAAGAAACAAACTATTGAGCGAATAACTATTGACGCTATTCATAGCCATAGCATGGCCAAATAGCTGCGTTAGCATCACCGGTAAAATGTGCGGACCAAACGATCAGGACTTTGGCATCTTGTGACACTGGAGCAACTTAAATCCGTTGATTGGTAAGTGGTTTTTTTGCATTAAATGTGGGTGGAAGGAAACGTAATATAGTTGCAAATGCATCTGCAGGTTATCCATACATCTCTGTGCCATGTCTGCTTTAGTACCGCCGGTAAATAGCATGTTAGCATCGATTAACATAGCATGTTAGCATCGATTAGCTGCCAGTCAACATCAACAAAACTCACCTTTGTGATTTTGTTGACATTATCATTTCAAATGCATCTGCAGGTTATCTATACATCTCCGAGCTATGTCTGCTTTAGCACCCCCGGTAAATAGCATGTTAGCATCGATTAGCGTAGCATGTTAGCATCGATTAGCTGGCAGTCACGCCGCGACCAAATATGTCTGATTAGCACATAAGTCAACAACATCAACAAAACTCACCTTTGTGATTTACTTGACTTTATCGTTGCAAATGCATCTGCAGGTTATCCATACAACTCTGTGCTATGTCTGTCATCGCCGGTAAAATGTGGAGACACTTTCGTACATTCAATGGGGGTCAGGCGGCAGACACTTTCGCATCTTCGTGCCAGTGGTGCAACTTGAATCCGTCCCTGTTAGTGTTGTTACACCCTCTGACAACACACCGACGAGGCATGATGTCTCCAAGGTTCCAAAAAATAGTCGAAAATAACAGAGCTGAGACCCGGTGTTTGCAATGTGTTGAAAATGAAAATGGCGGCTGTGTTACCTCGGTGACGTCACGTTTGACGTCATCGCAAAAAGACCGATGAACAGAAAGGCGTTTAATTCGCCAAAACTCACCCATTTAGAGTTCGGAAATCGGCTAAAAAAATATATGGTCTTTTTTCTGCAACATCAAGGTATATATTGACGCTTGCATAGGTCTGGTGATAATGTTCCCCTTTAATACTGACAACATTGGCACTGTTTTCATAGTTCAGATAGTGCACATTTAAAAGTCCTTATCTTCACTTTTTTGAGGAAAATCGGTAATCACTGGGTTGTCCCTGTTGGTGTGCCATAACTACTGAAAAAGGAGTTTTTACGGTTGGGTATATTTGAAGAGTTCAGATGCAAAAACAGATACCGTAATTTCCGGACTATAAGGCGCACCCGACTATAAGCCGCACCAGCTAAATTTAGGGGAAAATACAGATTGCTCCATAAATAAGCCGCACCCGACTATAAGTTGCAGGCGTTTTGATGTGTAATTACCGTAGTTATGTAGGGGTTCCTGCTACCACGGAGGGGATTGTCGGGACAGAGATGACTGTTTGGGAACGCAAAGCGTCCCATTTATCAACAATAAATCTTTCAGTCATTCAATCAAAACTTTCACATCTTTGACATGGCGAACAGCATTCGTGCAGAGTACAAATATTACAACGGTGCAAAGTAATACAAAGTGCTCGCCTGTAACACGGCAGTAAAAGTACAGTCTTCATGCTGCCGTCTCCAACGTCTCACCATTGATTCATTGATGTCAAGGGTATGTGCAGCAGCTCTATTTCCTTCTTTGACAGCCAGATCGATTGCCTTTAACTTAAAAGCAGCATCATATGCACTTCTCCGTTTGTTTTCCATATTGAGGGTGTTTGCATGAACACTTCTTTCGCGCAAACTCTCCTACTCTTTGTTTTGCTCTCGTTACCTGGCACCAGATGTCTGCCTCGGTCTCGCGCATCCTCGGTAGTGCGTGCCCCTGGTTACCGTAAGCCCCCCCGTTGTATAAGTCGCAGGGACCAGAACGAGGGAAAAAAGTATGGGCTTATAGTCCGGAAATTACGGTGCCTCCATTTTCCATGTTTTGATTAACTCACATTTTTTGTGGCGTTTTTCATAAAACAGTCATCCTGTTGATGTGGGTTTCAGTTGAATAATTTCTAACAACCAAAATAATAGTCTCAATTTGAAAAATGCACATTTCTTACAAAACTTCAATTTTTATAATTGTGTACAAATTTTGTAGCAAACACGCTAATCCTATACAGTGCTAGCCTGGCTCTAAAACGAGTGGATATAGATAATTTTTTTCAGAAGAATGCTTGTTTCTGTTTCTGAAGTAAACCGGAATACTCAACAATGAAATGTAAAAGATAGGTCGCTTTTACAAAAAAAAAAAAAAAAAAAGTACTTTCTGGTTGAGAATGGTGTAAACTAATTAGTGGTACTCACAGCTCAAAATTGGCAGAATGGCGTCCATCGGTTTTTGTTACTGAACTCTTCATTTAGTCATTCCTGTATTATTTTTTATATATGTTAATATGTCAATACATCTTTCATTGCAAACATATGTTTATCTGTGGAAAACCCTTCAGGAGTACTGACTTTTCCAAAATATACAAACTAGACTTTGCCATACTGTGGTGTAGGTTATCTGATAATATTATTTTATCCATAAGGAACACATAGCATTTTTATTTACAATTGTAGGCATTCAAATTAGCAACCCAATAATGCCCGTGCCAATGTGCTGCCTTTCATTGGACATTTGGCAAAGGCAAGAGAACGAGATGCCAGATTAGGGGTGTACTGCTATGCATATGTGTGCGGAGGTAGCGGGTTGACAGGAAGCAGAAGGAAAATGACAGTGGAAACCATATTGTAAACAGCAGAATAGAAGTAACGAGCAAGGTGCCAAGTCTTGTAAAATGACAGCAGAGGATGCCAGATGTTTGCAGTGTGACCGACTAAAGAGGCTGTCTCAATCAAACAAGAAACAGATTCTTAAACGGAAGATTCCCATTGATTTTTTTTTTTTTCCAGGAAATGTATGGTTTGGCTTTACACACCTATTAAACTGATTTGGTTCCACAAGAATCAGGTTGGTCTGCAAAAGTGATACTCATCAAACTGATTATCATCAAAAATGTAGTACACACATCAATCTGTTGAGACAGAAGGTTCCACAAAGATGAACAAAGAAAGGCAAAAACAAAGACGTTGGCTTTCGGTTGGCCGTTGTCTGATTTTCTTGTTTGCCCAAAAAAAAAACACACAGCTTTTCCATCCTAGTCCTGTAAATGGCAGAAATAAAAAACTAAATAAAGTCCTTCATCTTCATCTTTTTCACCATTCTAGAACAATTCGAGAAATGAGTTAATGAGTTTTTTTTATGTAGTGTCAACTAACAAATCAATGTACCATCTAGGTTATAACTATCTGTCCATCCATCCATCCATCCATTTCCTACCGCTTATTCCTTTTGGGGTCGTGGGGGGCGCTGGTGTCTATCTCAGCTACAATCGGGCGGAAGGCGGGGTACACCCAGGACAAGTCGCCACCTCATCGCAGAGGTTATAACTAATACATATTTATTAATAATGTTTAGTCACCTGGGGTATTATGTTCCAATGCAGCAACTTCCTCTGTAATTAATAAAGGTCTCCAAAGGGAAGTCTGGTTAAGTGACAACGCTCCTTATTCTCCAAAGGCAGACTTTCCAGAGCAGATATCTTTACGGTTGGAGAATCAGGCAGTTCTTGTTCTGCTTGCAGCTGGCATCTCTTTTGTAATGCCCCTTTTTTTATTTTTATTGACGTGGCCTCACAAAGAGGCATGAAGGCAATTTACAAACAAGTCAGCGCAAACAGCCAATGTACATGACAAAGAAGAGTCTTTATAGCAGGGGTGTGAAACGTACGGGCCGAGGGCCTTATCAGCCCCGCTAACAGGTTTTATCCGACCCGCGTCATGAGTTTGGCAAGTATTAAAATGAGCTGCATTTTTTTTCATGAAAGAAACTGCTTTTCTAAATGTGTCCACTGGATGTCACAATAGCAATTCTGTTAGGACTAGCAAGAGGTACAAAGTAAAGTGTGGCTACGGCTCTTCTCCCTCGACCAAAATTAAACTTAAAACCTGCCGTTGAATGCCTTCTGTTTCAAACACATCGTTATGTGCATTCTCTCGCTCTACCCACAATCCCCCATAATGTCTCTGTCAAAAACGAGGAAACGTAACCCTTTTGAATAGCTTTTACCTCCGTTTCTTACGGTTTGTTGAGTTAACTCTAGATTGATACGTAGACATGACAAAGGAGATATTTGATACCTCGAAGAGTTTACATGTGTTTTTGTTCAATCTCAGAAAGACGGTGACTTAAAGTTTAATCCTGGCTTTGTAGATGGACTGAGACGAAGTCTATGCTCATTGTGTTTTTGAAACTGCACCAATTTCCTCAGAATTTTCAACAAACGAACTGTTTAGTCCAGAGGATTATTTGTGATTTGTACATTTTCATAATGTGTTTGTTCTATTTTTGGCCAAAGTAAAACAAAGAATACAACCTGGAGTTGTCTTTATTTTTAAGTTATTATGCCATGAATTTAACCATTACGCCTCAATTGGGAAAATGTTTTCCTCCATGCGGCCCCCTAGCTATAATGAGTTTGACACCCCTGCTTTAGAGCAATACGACAAATGACCCAACATGACTACTTTCAGGGGAAATTATCATTTGTCAACGAAAGAATGATAATGTAAGAGGAACAACAGATTCTACTTTGTGGTCCCGTTTTGGCAACATTTTGGAATTTGCAGTTTTCACTTAATATTTTGACCTGCCCTACCACTTAAAAGTGTTGCATGGGTTGATTTAAAACTATTGAAAAAACTCTTCAATTAAATAGTGTTTGACTTTCTACAGATCGGATTGGAAACCAGTTCTGTCTTGCATGTTGCATAGATTAATCGAGCTACCATTGGAGTGAGCTTTGTACACATGTGCCATTCTCTGTGGCATGTCATGGCGCTGCTCTTAACAACTTTAAAGTCAACTTTAAAGAAGACAAAGCCAGAGGGATGGGAACTGTTTACGCGAAAACAGAGGAAGGAATTGAAATAAGTTGAAAGTTTTCTAAAATATCGATTCAATAAAAACTACCTGTTTAATAAGTGGCAAAATGTTCTTTAAGAACACTTAGTTTCAATATGACGTCTGTACGCATTGCGGAGGGTAGAAGTAACATCAAAAAGCTGTATTTTAATACTAAAACATATATTTTTTGTTTCAATAATTAAATTCATATAGACTGATAATCATACATCTGAATTTCATTAGTCAGTGATAAGTACAGTCGTCCTTTGCTAGATTGCGCTACAAATATTGCGGCTTCATTGCATCACGGTTATTTTTTTTAATTTTTGTTTTTGTTTTTAGTCATATTTCACATATTTAGGCCTCAATTATGTGTTCAATTAAGTCGTATGTATATACTATATGTATTACAGTGCAGTTATTTTCTTTTTTTTCTAATATTAGGTTGTGGTGATCGATAAAGGTTGTAGGACTTCAGTTTCCGGGTTACGGGTGAACACTAAGCAACACCACAGCCGGCTAATCTTAGCGCTAGTGTATCTTCACCTTGACAATCTTAAATTGGCAAATTTTGGCTGAAAAACGTTTTGAAGGACGTCATATTCAATTTCATTGTTGAGCCTTCGACGCAAGTGATGTCATATGACAACAGCGTAACAGAGATTCGGACATTCAGCGCAGCCCTTCAGGCTAACAGAGACTGCTATCAGCTATCAGCAGCTTCAGCACATGGATGTCCGGTTCTAACTTTGAGAAACTACCCATGATGTGACAAGTGTTTTGAGGTGGTGGCCACGTTTAAGTAGCTGGGCGACAGCCATAGCAATGACACTTGGAGGATCCTCCGAGCTACAGGTATTGGTTGAAACATTTAGGGGACCTTCGAAATCTTGTTTCGGGTTTATTATATACAGAAAGAGGGGGGCAGAGGTTGTTTAATGTTAACTGTTTATTGCAACAGTAGCAGTATACAATTGTTGTATACTGCTACTGGATAACTCGAAATTCCATTGGTATCAATAAATTATCCATCTGTCTATCTATCTATTCTAGGGTTGTCCCGATACCAATATTTTGGTACCTGTACCGGTACTAAATAGTTTATAAACATAATATAAATAAAAAAAAAAACGAAAGACGATGTGATGGCAAAACATTTCAACGTAATTATAGTAGTATCGACTAGAATAGATACGCTCCTGTATTCGATATCATTATAGTGGATGTTAGGTGTAGATCCACCAATGGCGTTTGTTTACATTTGACACCGGTGAGCTACAGTGTGTAGTCAAACATGTTTAGCTATTCCTCGTCCTGCGGGGGATGATTCTTGTAAGAAACTTACTTTATTTGTCACCATGTAGGCAAGGATTAAAGATTTAGAAGTAGCAAAAACACTGCCGACTGGGGCTGGTTTTTAGCCGCTAGCTAGCTAGCCATGTCTTAAACCACCTCTTCCGGTGGGCGTTTTAGTGTAATAACTTCACCTTTATCGTTAGTTTTTAAGTCAAAATCCGCACATTCTCCCTTTTCTGTCTACACACTGTGTCTACTTGTAAGTACTCCGTGATTGTGCGCTTCCGAACATCCTCGTCTGCTCGTAAAACCAGCAATGTCACGACGTGACGACGACGGGGGCTGCGGGGGTGGGGGTGTACCGGTACTTTTCACAGGCGGTATAGTACCAAATATGATTCAATAGTATCGCAGTACTATACTGATACCAGTATACCGTACAACCCTAATCTATTCTAATCACCAATAGAACACACTACAGAAGACTATATTGTGTGAAGGTGACATTATGGGCCTTATTTCATGTTTAGAGAGCTCTAATGTTTTTAAAGTATTTAGAAGGTTGGAAACAGTGTTTTATGCTTCAACTATGATTTGTTAATAACAATCATACTTCGCAAAAATGTGTGTATCGCACTCAAAGTCTGTTACAAATTATCCACGATAAATGATGGCCGACTGTTACAAATTATCCACGATAAATGATGGACGACTGTAGACAACAACAATAACGCGTAGAAATAGGCCATATGAAAAAATTGGGCGGAAGGCGGGGTACACTCTGAACAAGTCGCCACCTCATCGCAGGGCCAACACAGATAGACAGACAGCATTCCCACTCACATTCACACACTTGGGTCAATTAAGTGTTGCATTTCAACCTCCAGGTGCATGTCTTTGGAAGTGAGAGGAAGCCGGAGTACCCAGAGGGGAACCCACACAGTCACGGAGTGGACATGCAAACTCCACACATAGAGATCTCGAGCCCGGGATTGAACCCAGGACTACTCAGGACCTTTGTATTGTGAGGCAGACACACTAACCCCTCTTCCACCGTGCTGCCATTCACAACCAATCATACTTTATTTAGCAATGACCACATACAACAATTTAGACAACTTCAGTGACGTATAATCCAGCTTTTTGAAATAATAAACTGCGCAGCAGAAAGTTTGTAACTAAATAGTCACAGTCACAATGTTTTTTTTTTCAATGCCTCTGAGGATCAACAAGAATCACAACAATTAAAGAAGATGCCATTTAAATACACATGTAAACATTACTGACAACTTTGGAAAGTTATGGGTAAAATCCCTGAGTTTACGCTAGTGAAAGCTATGAGCATTCTCTCGTTCTACCCACAATCCCACAAAGCTAAACGAGCTGGAAGGACCACAGTACAATCAACCACAAGCTGTCAAATTAGAGATAATGCATGCAAACGGGGACTTCACATACACATGTTAAAAATGGAAGAACCCTATTTATTTGGGGAATTGGACTAATTTAGTGCTTGTAAACCTACTGACTAAAACAATAGCCAATAACTGTATACCTTTAGAGTGCACTGAGATAGCGCTTTGAGCTATGTAAAACCCAGAGCTCCGTGAAAGTGATTGCTAGAAGGGGTAGAGTGGATACAAGGAAGCGGTGGGAAATGGCCAGAGTTATTTCCATTCTCTCAGCCCGTTTATGGAAACATTACGAGAGCAAGGTTCTGTTCTCACGGAGAAGGAAAAGATTTGAGAAGTGAGTAAGAGACAGAAGTAAGTAGAAGGGAGAGCGAGAGCGAAAAGGAGGAGCTAAAGAAATACTTCTTTGAGCAGTTTTCTCTTGAAAAGACCGAGCTCTGTGTGTGTCCTGCATTGTGCAGTTCCCCCCCTGGCAAAGGCCACAAAAGACCCCATTTATCTATCCCGAGCATCTAGCCTTATTGAGAAAAGGGTTCTATCACATGTGCCAGGGTGACATGGCTTTTCCCTTGTTAACACTTGAGTACTGCATCCAGAGTGGTCTCTACCATAGTGAGGGATTACTCCTGCTGACATACAGGCAAAAAGAAGTAGTACATCTGTTCCATATATTTGCATTTCTTTGGTTGAAATCACAATGCACCACTTGACTCGATGGAAAGCGAACATTCTCAGTCAATCGTGAGAAACCCACCCAATCAATGAGGTCTTTTTTTGGTCCACCCTTTGCTTTCTTTAGCTGGTGTAACAGCACATTGCACACAGAACACAATCTGTCAGCCTTAAGACGGACTGGGCCAGTTTTCAATGATTGGCTCTCATCACTTTCTATTTACTCAGTGTTCCCGGGAGTAGAAAAGGGAGCAAGTGCCATTTTAGGACAACGCAATGTGTGCTATTCAGCAATCTGCAGCTCTAATTGCAGAGTGAGAAGAATTCTCTACATCTTTACCAATAAGGCCCAGCAGCTGCAGCTGGCATGGCATGCGGTGGGTGTGTTAAAGTGAGGTTTGGCTTCTAAAAGGGTGTCAAAAACTAATCCCCCACTGGGAACCACCCACACCTACACATAGGTACACACAAATGATTGCATGCACATTTGATAGACTTCCCAAACACAATGTGCATTAGAAAAAGAACAACATACACGATTACGATAGTGTATATAGCCAGGGGTGTGGCACTAAATGCTGGCCCTCCATATACAAGACCTCTAAAGAGCTCCCATCCTAAACCCAATGTTGCCAGACTATACACAGGCACTTGGTGTGTTTATAATTAATTATTGCATGGATTTGGTTGAAACAAGCTTTTTAAAAACACGTTTTTAAAGATGGGATAAACATATCTGAAACAAAGCCCCTAAAAATATTTTTAAGGTTAGTTTTTCTTTTTTTTACAAAAAAATGCTAACACATTCAATACAACGTGGCAAATATACAAATCTACATATTTATTTAACTATTATTCACTTGTATATGATGATACAAATCTGTCAAGATTGTAAAGTAGTGATTAACTGATTCACATATGACTATCATCAGTGAATAATACAAACCCCATTTCCATATAAGTTAGGAAATTGTGTTAGATGTAAATATAAACGGAATACAATGATTTGCAAATAATTTTCAACTCATATTCAGTTGACTATGCTACAAAGACAACATATTTGATGTTCAAACTGCTAAACTACATAAAACAAGAATGAAAAATAATTCCACTTTCAAAGCTTCAACAATTAGTTTCCCCAGTTCCCAAACGTTTATTGAGTGTTGTTAAAAGAAAAGGTGATGTAACACAGTGGTGAACGTGCCCTTTCCAAACTACTTTAGCACGTGTTGCAGCCATGAAATTCTAAGTTAATTATTATTTGCAAAAAAAAATAAAAATGTATGAGTTTTAACATCAAATATCTTGTCTTTGTAGTGCAATCAATTGAATATGGGTTGAAAAGGATTCGCAAATCATCGTATTCCGTTTATATTTACATCTTACGCAATTTCCCAACTCATATGGAAACGGGGTTTGTACAAATTATAATATTCCATCATTATGATTATGATTATATTACTACTATTAATGCATCTCCTGGGAGTTAAGTCTCTCCCTGTCTTTAAAATTGGGTGCCATTTTTTTCCTAACTTTTAGTGAGGGTGCTTAAAAGAACCACAGTTGTATACAATGACATGCAAAAGAGAAACCTGTACATAACTTTATCCTATGCGGCTACATATTGATTCACTATATTTTTAGCTTTCTTCTATCACCTTATCCAGGTTAAAACATGTTGGTGATGCGTGTGAATGCTTAAAGGTGAGCTTTGTCAAAGTTATGACATTCGTGTTGAGTAAAGTGTTCGAAGCTGGGTTTGCCTCTCTTCAGGTGGAACGAACCATTTTGCATTTGTTTTATAGGGGGTATAGGTACAGTAGTCTTTGACAATCTTATTGTGGTTCAAGTAACCTTATTATTGAACTTCCACAGCTCTATGAATCTTATATTATCTTATATAACTTACATATTTAAATTGCAGAAAAAGTATTTAAACTTTTCAAATTCATCAATAATCATGCCAATCCATGATGATCACATGATTTGAAACTTTTTGAAACTTTTATTAGTAGATTGCACAGTTCAGTACATATTTCGTACAATTGACCACTAAATGGTAACACCCGAATACGTTTTTTAACTTGTTTAAGTCGGGGTCACGTAAATCAATTCATGGTACAAATATGTACTATCAGCATAATACAGTCATCACACAGGTTAATCATCAGAGTACATTGAATTATTTACAATCCGGGGGGTGGGATGAGGAACTTTGGTTGATATCAGTACTTCAGTCATCAACAATTGCATCAACAGAGAAATGAACATTGAAACAGTGTAGGGTCTTACTTAGTAGGATATGTACAGCGAGCAGAGAACATAGTGAGTTCAGATAGCATAAGAACAAGTATATACATTAGAAATACATTTGATTATTTACATTAGGTTATCTACAATCCAGGGAGATGGGATGTGAATGGAGGAGGATATTAGTTTAAGGTTGAAGTTGCCTGGAGGTGTTGTTTTAGAGCGGTTTTGAAGGAGGATAGAGATGCACTTCCTTTTACACCTGTTGGGAGTGCATTCCACATTGATGTGGCATAGAAAGAGAATGAGTTAAGACCTTTCTTAAATCGGAATCTGGGTTGAACGTGGTTTGTGGAGCTCCCCCTGGTGTTGTGGTTATGGGGGTCATTTACGTTAAGGAAGTAGTTTGACATGTACTCCGGTACCAGGGAGGTGTAGCGGATTTTATAGACTAGGCTCAGTACAAGTTGTTTTACTCTGTCCTCCACCCTGAGCCAACCCACTTTGGAGAAGTGATACAAAGTAAATAATTTTTTGGTGTATATTGGCTTGTCACTTGGTGTTGTGCATTATCTTTATGCAGGTGTCTAATGAATGCACATATTCCATCATTCAAACAATCAACAGGTTGTTATTAATGCCTGATAAATGTCAATATACAGAAATGTACAAACAGTACGTCGACCATAAAAAGTGCATCAGGGCAAGGGGAAGCCATGTGAGTGTACTTGGTCTTTCTTCCATTCAATACCATGTCCCCATCCTCCACCTCCTGAAAGCTAAATGGGTTAAGTGTCTGGAGAGATATGTGCAGATGAATTCATTCCATCCACCAGGAGCCAAATGCACTGATCCAACCTGACATGAGGTCCCCAAGTGATCGAGTGACCTTTAACCTTTAGAAGGGATCAAGGCCAATGATCTGATGAGGCAAACATCTGATGGGGGAAAGAAGGTACACAAATGAATGATATATTAAAAACAAACTTCCCCCAACAGATGTAAGATGTCTCTATTCTTCAATAGCATTTTCCCATCCAATGAGACCTCACTACTTGAACATTTATGTAGAGAAGAATAGTGCTCACAAAGGCTTGGGCTGGAATATTAAATGGACAACACCTTACCCAAACAAAAGATAATAATGACCTTATTTTTCTTTTGATAAAATCATATCTAACAAGTAAAGACCTCCTTACTGTACCCTTCTTTTTTTGGAGAACAATAGAGGCAGTACAGCTGGCTCTCAGGGTCTTCAGCACAATTTTACATAGTGACATTGCAATTATGGAAACAATTAAATTGATAATTTTTGCAACTAATGTTCATTACATGACACGTTTGGATTCTATTTCAACCACAAAGAATATAAAGAGTAACACAAATAAAATCTGAATCAATACAATACATCGATAAAGCAATTCTTATTGCAACTGCAAGCATAATTAAATCCTAATAAGTTCAAAACCAGATATTTTTTTTACATAACCATGGGCATGTTTTGTATCATGCATCAAGCACAATAAAATACACATGAGACAAATACACAACCCTGTTGACTGTAATGCATTCAACAATGGTCCTAAGCAGAGAATTGGCTCTGTTTGAGTCTTGCCTGGTGAGACGCACAGAATGTTTGCGCAGAGACTTGATAATGGGACTGCCATTCAATGAAAATTAAACATAATGACAGGAAATAATTAACAATCTTTTTACACACTTCCCCACCCACATGAAATGTCAAATGTCACCACCTAGGTGAAAGGACATCCACCATGGGTGACCTGCAGAGAATCATACTGGAATGCTTACATGCCCTTGACTACCCTCAACTGGTTTGTTTCGTGTCAATCGACATTGCTATTAAAATGGTCCCAGTTCACATGGGCCTGCAAGAATTACTGAATAATATGTAATATACATGCCAAGCACTGAAAGTAGTACACTTTCAGTGCTTGGGGAACAACTGTTTATCTTCCCCGACAAAACTATCTGTTCAATATGCGAATATGTGAACAAAGATTTTGGTAATGAGAATGACTCCTAAAATGTAAGTGTACACTATGCTGGAGAAGTGCCGTACTCTGTCATTAGAGGGGAACAATATCCCCAGACCTATGTAAGCGTCAATATGTACCTTGATGTTGCTGAAAAAAGACCAAATGTTTTTTTAACAAATTTTCGAACTCTAAATGGGTGAATTCTGGCGAAATACACGCCTTTCTATTTATCGCTGTCAGAACGTGACGTCACTTAGGTAGTCAATCGGCCATTTTGTCAAACACATTATACACATCGAGTCAAATCAGCTCTGTTATTTTCCTTTTTTTTTCGACTGTTTTCCGTACCTTGGAGACATCACGCCTCGTCGGTGTGTTGTCGGAGGGTGTAACAACACGATCAGGGACGGATTCAAGTTGATTTACGTAGAATGTGCATCGATTACCACGGCATACCAATCGATGCCAACATGCTATTTACCCGTGATGCTAGGGCAGACATGGCACAGAGATGTATGGATAACCTGCAGATGCATTTCAAACGATAAAGTCAAAGAAATCACAAAGGTGAGTTTTGTTGATGTTGTTGACTTATGTGCTAATCAGACATATTTGGTCGCGGCATGACTGCCAGCTAATCAATGCTAGCATGCTATTTAGGCTAGCTGTATGTACATTTGAAACTATATTTACATCCAGCGTTTCCTTCCACCCACATTTAATGCCAAACAAACACTTACCAATCGACGGATTTTAGTTGATCCAGTGTCACAAGATGCAAAACTTCCGATCGTTGGTCTGCACATTTTACCGGCGATGCTAAGGCAAACATGGTCGAATAGCGTCAATAGCTATTCGCTCAATAGCTTCAGTTTCTTCTTCAATTTCGTTTTTGCTATCTGCCTCCATACTCCAACCATTAGTTTCAATACATGCGTAATCTGTTGAATCGCTTAAACCGCTGAAATCCGAGTCTGAATCCGAGCTAATGTCGCTATATCTTGCTGTGGTAACAGCCACGTTGTTTGTATTGGCATTTCTATGTGACATCACAGGAAAATGGACTGTGTCTTCGCAGATAGCGAAAATCAGGCACTTTAAAGCTTTTTTTAAGGATATTCCGGGACGGGTAAAATTTTGAAAATAAGCCACTGGGAAATGATTTTTATTGGTTTTAACCCTTTTGAAATTGTGATAATGTTCCCCTTTAACGCTGTGACATGACAGACTTGCACAAACACAAATGCAAGGCATGCACATGTCTTGGGTGTCTGTATTGTGTTTAGAAAATAACTAAAATGTTTTTTTTTAATACAAATTTTTAAGACATGATGTGAAAAGTCTAAATTTTTACTCAAAAACGATCAACCAAAATCTTTTTTTAATCAATTTTCCAACTGAAAAGTAAATATATGAGAAAAGTCATTTACCGTATTTTCCAGATTATAGAGTGCACGGGTATTTAGGCCGCACCCACAAAGTTTTACAAGAAATAAATATATTTACATATAGCAGCCGCAGACATTTATTTGTACAAAATATTTTGAAAATATTTATCTGCATAGCTTAATTATTTCCGAATAGGTGCTTTCAAATGGCAGTAAAACAGCTTAACAAACAAAACAGAAGTCATTGTCATGAACCGACTAGCTGCAGAAGCTAGGATTTCAATCAGCTAAACAGACCCAATAACGCTATGGTGACGTTTTAGTGAATGTAAAAAACTGAAACAATACAACAAGAATGCCATTTTAAGATAATAATACTAACACAGACACTTGCAAATGTGTTAGCATATTCCATAAAGCTAACAACGCTGGATTACATTATGATAGCACATACATATATGCATTGAAACACTCCTACAGACATCACACAAGGGACGGTTTAGTAAGTATGGATTGTTTTTAGTTATATAGTAAAAGTTACAAACGTTGCTTGGAGTTATTAATGAAGAATCCTTATGAGCAGAAACGCTATGGACGTTTATACTTCCGGTTCAAAGGATGAAACAGGACATACATTTTCAGCCAGCATCACCTCGAGTGAGCAAAGTCATCTAAAAGGTGGTGCCTTAGCACAAACAATAAGACTTTTTCAATATATATCGGTGTAGTACAAAAAATATTTGTTGAATACAAAACATTATGACAGTTAGCAAAGAAAACTCTATAAATTAGCGGCACCATTTTATAAGCCGCAGGGTTCAAAGCTTGGGAAAAAAAAAAAAAGAAAAGTAGCCACTTGGAGTCCGGAAAATACAAAATCAAAGTGTCAAAATATGGCGGACAGGCAAGTGTCACTACATGTTTGATCTTATATGTAAGTGTTCCAATAGTGGAATTAATTACTAGAATAACAATAAATGACTTAGTAAATATTTGTTCTTATGGTGGTAATTAGGTGGATAGATGAGTAATCTATTGATTAATTTGTTCAATAATCAAGTGATTGGGAAAAACACAATAGAGATAAAAATGTTATTGTTTTCATTTTTCTTTTGATTATTTTTACTATGTGGTTTGGTCAGTAGGTGGTGTTGTGGATATACTGTTGGATTATTTGGGCTAATATAAAAGGACCATTGGAACATCTTTCGAAGAATTTAGTTTTTGGACTACTGGTGCTTTGAAAGGTATGTTTTAGGAATAGGAGAAGTTTGTGCAATTGAATTATAACGTATAGATATAAATATACATTTTAAATCGTATGTCAAGTTTGGAGCTCCATTGCTTTTCCGCATAATCGTCAATGCGTCAAGAAGCTATCGTGTAACCAGTAGTGTCCAGTGTTACAAACAAAGAGCTGGACATTACACACACTTTATAGCCTCAATGCGTATATTTGGAAAAATAGTTGGAATATACAATCATTTTTCTGCTTGCCACAATCTTAATTTTTCCCCTGATAAATGCACATAATCAATATTGAAGTTGCACTTTTTAAATGTGTGCATTAATGATGAAATATTTCCAAAAATATATTCGCTCCCACACAGATCACGGCATTCACACATCATCGCTCTCATGTACGCTCTTTTGCAGCGGCCATGTGGAAACAATGTCCATGTATTTAAAGTTCTGGGCACTCCATGTGGTCTGGATTGTCTCGGTTTTAATAGTTACACTCATTAAACAATTTATCAGAGCACAAATAATATAAATCAAAGCTTTTTTTTTTATAATTAAATAGATTTAATCGATTAATTGTTGCTCTTAAGTGTGATCAACTGTGGAGGAAGTCTTATGCAGTCTGATGAGTGAATTCTGCACCAATACTCCTTCTCGCAAAGTCATCATGATTAAAAACAACATTTGTCAACTTACTTTGACCTCTGACCTATCGTGTTTGCATGCTCCTCCTAAATGCATAATATCCAGAGTTGTGGCATAAATATAGTTACACAGCTGCTCCTCTGGTCCTAAACAAAGCACCTGGCTGAGCATGCAGCATCGTGAACTGCATGTGGCCCCGCAGGCTTGTTTACATTTCAGAGCGGTATCTAAGGCTTCCAGTAAACAGGGTCTGGGGAAGGAGTACACAGCATATATGACGGTATAAGTATGAGTAAATACAGTACCCCTGTGGTTCTTACATTTTTTTCACCAAGTACCACCTCAGAAAAAAAACATGGCTCTCCAAGTACCAACATGAAAATACAGTAGCGCAGTAGGCCAAAGTATTCATTAAAAACAAGGCAGAGGTTTTGTATAACAAGTATACTTAATATGTTTGGCCACTGTAACATTACACACAGTTTGAACATTTAATATATTTTTTTCCTCGTCCTTATTTCAGATAGGTCATGAAAAGTATCAATAATTATCGATACCAACCGATATAAAACACTGGCTATGTTTCCATGCACTAAATTAGCCTGCTTTCTCTTTTGGATTTTCACAGTTACATGTGAAGTCCCAGTGTCCATGCACACTCTCTAACGCAGGGGTCCCAGACACGCGGCCTGCGGGCCAAATGCAGCCCGTGAGACGTTATTGTGCGGCCCCTACCTTAAAATGAAAGTTTAATGTTAGTGCAGCCCGCAAGTTTTATATGAATAGCGCTTGACAGCGTTGTGTGTGGAGCTGAAGGAATCTACCAATCATGGTGTGGTACGTGGCTTTCGAGGGCCATACATTGACGTCGCTTGCGTGATGCAAGCAGAGAAACGTTTTGCCGCTTTTCCACTAGACCCGCATGCGCTCTTCCTCCCTCCGTCCTTCCCTCGCTCGCCCGCCTGCTTGCTCTCTCCCTCTGTCACAGTGTCTGTGTGTGTGTCTCTCTCTTGCTCCCTCCCCTGGCGCTGGGGAGACTTTTTTTAATTTTGATTGACACTTTTATTAGTAGATTGTGCAGTACTGTACATATTCCGTACAATTGACCACTAAATGGTAACACCCGAATAAGTTTTTCAACTTGTTTAAGTCGAGGTCTACGTTAATCAATTCATGGTAACGCAGACGATCAGTCCGGTAGCTTCCGAAGCACTCCGCCGAAGGACCGAGCGACAATATGAAACCATGGTGCACTGGACCCCAGCGCTGATACTCTGACAGAGAGTCGCTGGGCGAATCGGACGTGTAACACGTTAGTCGTGATGTTAGCCTATTCGGGGCTAATTATGCTACTTTAACTGTAAACCCCACGGCGAGCCCACCCCCCCCCCCCCCCCCCCCCCACCCCCCACGCCCCCCTCCCGTTGGCTCCAGACTGAGACAATTTTTGTTACATGGGTCCAAAAATGGCTCTTTCAACATTCTGGGTTGCCTACCCCTGCGTTAGTGGAAAAGCGGCAAATGAGTGAAAGCGACAGAAACGTTGCCATGGAGACGAGCATTTTCTTATATGCCTGGCTGCAGTCACACCGCGACATTTTTTGCAATGCCTCACATTACTTAATTCTCATTTTGTTTCATTTATATTTTGATTTTATTTTGTGTTGAAATCAAAAATAAAGGCATTTAACAATATGTTTTTTAAGTAATCTTTTCTTGCGGCCCAGCCTCACCCAGACTCTGCGTCCAGTGCCCCCCAGGTATATTGAGTTTGAGACACCTGCTCTAATGCAAGTATTGGTCATACGCTGTGTGCCTACCGTACACAAGGGGGCGCTTACTTTCTTTAGCGCGGAATAATGTATTGCTTTTCCAGTTGACCTATGATGTCACACCAAAACAAGGAATCTTTGCAGCTCCTCACAAGTCAACAACCCAGTTCTTGTTGCACCTGATAGTATTGTAATATTGGCAGTGATTACAAATATTCAGTTTCCATTGGCTCTGCTGATGTTAAATAACAGACAGCATTTTTAAAAATGATCTGAGATTGCACTACAAACGTGACACCACTACCAAGAAGGCTTAGTAGTTGCTGGATGCGGGTCCAAAGGAGAGACTGGTGGGAGAGAGTTGTTTTTGTAAGATTTTTTGGACGGAGAATGGAAAGAAAACTTTCGAATGTCTCAAACTTTATTCACTAAACACTGTGGATTAATTAAAATAGTTGTAAGTCCAAAGGAAAAGACCGCTCGTGCCCCAATACTGCTTCAAATGAGGGTTGTTATGTTCTGTGCAAGCTTGCCAGTTATGCGGAATACAGAGTTATTGCTAACGAGTTTGTAGTGCACAAATGTAGATGTATGCTTTCTTCTTTGCTTTTAATATGCAGTACCTGCTTCTTTCTCGTTGATTATCTCACTTGGTTCTGAGGTCCGAATGAAGCCAGCTTTCTCCATTCCTTTGGCAACCTTCTTGAATAAATCTATGTTTCTTTTTTTTCTCCCATCAATGCCCTTCAGAATGTTCCTTTCTTTTCATTTGCAAAGCAAATAAAGTCTTCTCTTCATTCCAATTCTTGCCGATGATTTGATTGAATGGGATCTGCATCCGGTTTTTATACCGTGTGTTGAGACTGACGCATGGGGGATATAAAGGGTCCACTCCAGCACTCACACCCACTCAAGAGATTTGGTTTTCAATTGCACAATTTTGGTCTGTTGGGCCGACTTTTTAAATCCAAACACAATCAGATAAATGTGTTTCCATGGGTTGTAAAATACTTCTTTTGAGGAGACTTATTTAAGGAATCAGACCAATTTAGTGAATCGAAAGTCACTTATATCGTGGTACAGTTGTCTGCAATATTGCCCAGCCTTACTCTGAATCCAACCGTGTTCCTACCGACTGTGGCTTAACATCCACGGCTGCTTTTGATACACTTGAGTGGACAGAAGGAGGAGCAGAGCAGTTGGTCTTGACCAAATTGACAGATAGAAGGGGGGAAAAAAATCAGGCCACTGTCACTCCATATCGTTATCTTGAAGCGACGACGGCCAGTCAACCTTCGTTAGAACGAAGAAGAAAAAGACACAAGTCGGATATAATATACCATTCAAGCATAGAATTAGCTCTGTTTGGATGATTTGGTCCGCTTTAAACATATGCTGTTACACACAAGAACGGGCTGAGAAGAAGCTCCTCTTGATTTGAACTAGACATGTGCCGAATAATCAGCAACCAATCAGTAACCGACAAATTTTAGGAAAAGTATGTGGTTGCCATTGCCGATTAACACCTTTTAATGCCGATCACAAATGTCGATACCCCATCACTGACACTGTATTTATTTTTAGTCCCACGGCTGACAAGCGGGCTAGCAGCTAATCATGTGCCTCCATACACAATTGGGAGCCACTCCTCTAAGTTTACAATAAACAACTTCATTATGGCAAATCAACTGCATTGGTTAGTATCTCAAAGTGGCCTTATAATTAAAACTTTCCTTACCTTTTCGCACCTGTTTTTGTGTATTTGAGATCACTTTAAAATAGATCAATCAATCAATGTTTACTTATATAGCCCTAAATCACTAGTGTCTCAAGGCCTGCACAAGATATTTGCAAAACAATCTTTCCTTCTAGCAGCACAATGTAAAAGCGGTTAGTGTGTGTGCCTCACAATAAGAAGGTCCTAGGTTCGATACCCGGGCTCGGGTCTTTCTGTATGAGTTTGCATAGGGGTCCCTGCTACCTCAAAGACATGCACGCGGGGAAAGCCTTATTGGCAACAGGTTATTGGGGGGGGGGGGACTGGCTCATGCATGCACATGCATGATAAAATCCCCCAAGACTGCCATATCTAATTAAGAAGGTACTTATATCTGTCAGTAGACTTGATGGAACTGCGAAAAACTACAACATTCCTGATGGGGTGGAGACACAGTCGAAGGGGACTTTGCCTGGAGGAGGATTTCAGCATGTAAATAAGGCCTTGTTCCCACTGCATGTCAATTTTGATTTTTTTTGCCCAGATGCGATATATATCGGATGTTTTCACGTCTGTGTGAAGAGTGCAATTCAGATTTTTCCAACCCAAACCTCTTTTATATGTGGATATAAATCAGATATAGAGTATATAAGATGGGTTCTCAATTTGAACCCTCCCGCGCTCAGGTCGCATTCATCCGACCAGAATGTTATCAATAAGCTTCATAACGATTTGCCAAAATAGACGGTGACAAAATAAATAGTTCACAACGCAGCAGAAAACAGTTGAAAATAATGTTTTAGGAACTCACATGAAAGTTTTACCACTGCTGTCTCCGACTGCTCGCCCACAGACATGCTCTTCGAAAAAGAGATCGAAGCAAATTATCCTGTTAAACTGTGAGAGCCAAAATACTTCTCTTCTTCCTTCATGATCTTCTGCCAGCAAAAAGTTGGTTCCAAAAATTATAACTTTGATTGCACAAAATCCTCAAAATTGCCACAAATGCGGAAGTAATGAGACCAATGAAAGTCGAATTCATTTTACTTCTTCACTGCGTGCGGCGTCATGACGTCATGTCCGCATGTGAGACAGATTGCATTCACATTGGAAAACGCATTTTCTTTGTTATGTTAACTGCCATTAAAAAGATTGGATTCGACAAAAAATCTGAATTGGACATCTGACCCTGAAGTGTGAACCTAGCCTAAGATGGGGCATCCTGAAGAGACAGTCTGAAAGCGGCTTAAATATGGTCAGTAAAACAAGCCTATGCATTATTTTGAACAAAGCACCATCATTACGTACATGTTAAGTACACCACAAACAAGTGCTTTAAATGTCCCAAAAAATCTATTTCATGATTTTTTCCCCAAATGTGTCGTTTGGAAGATGTATGAAGGAAGACAAGATTGTTTTAAAAATATTTCCTCAATGCCTAAAACCGAAAGTAAATGTTCAGGAGACAAAGACAAACTGCTTAAAAGGGCCCCTTTAAAGGGGCTGTTTGCAACATTTACACATATGTCGAAAGGGCGCTAACTTTCCAATGTATTTTAATCATAATATCCAACCCTCTTACATATACTAATCGCTAGTGTTACCATGTCTGACTTATTGTGTAGAAATATGGGGAAATAATTATTAGAGTAAACTTCATTCACTAACCGTGTTACAAACAAGATCTGTAAGAATAATACATAATTTTGGATACAGAAAGCAAGCAAACCGTTTTTTGTTTTTTTTTTCAAAATATTAAAGTTCAATGATTTGGTGCATTTGCAAACAGCAGAGGAATGTAACGTGAGAGAAATATCAAACCTAAAACTGTTGAATGCACGTACAACACTTAAAACCTTTAGCATATTAGTGTGTGGAATTCAATTTTGGAATGAGTTGAACAAAGAAGTCAAACCATATACTAATATGATACAGTTTAAGAAACTGTTCAAACTAGAAGCGTTTGCAAAGTACCAAGAAGAATATGTTTTACAAACATTCATCCATCCATCTTCTTCCGCTCATCCGAGGTCGGGGCGCGGGGGCAGCAACCTAAACAGGGATACCCAGACTTCCCTCTCCCCAGCCACTTCGTCCAGCTCTTCCCGGCGGATCCTGAGGTGTTCCCAGGCCAGCCGGGAGATAGAGTCTTCCCAACGTGTCCCAGGTCTACCCCGTGGCCTCCTACTTGTCAGATGTGCCCAAAACACCTCCCCAAGGAGGCGTTCGGGTGGCATCCTGACCAGATGCCCGAACCACCTCATCTGGCTCCTTTCGATGTGAAGGAGCAGCGGCTTTACTTTGAGCTCCTCCCGGATGACAAAGCTTCTCATCCTATCTCTAAGGGAGAGCCCCGCCACCCCGGCGGAGGAAACTCATTTCGGCCGCTTGTACCCGTGATTTACAAACATCCTGAACTTAATAGAATATTAGATGTTATTCATCTCATTAGTGAATAGGGATTGGAATCGAAAACTGATTCCTGCTCAGAACCGGTTACCAGTGTATTAATTCCTTGGAATCTCTTGCCATTTATTCAAACGGTTCTCTTATCAGTGTTTCTGGGTGGGGATGACGTTATTACGCAACGTTCCGCGTGCATAGTGACGTCAAATCTCAAAACGGCTGAGCAAACGCTCTAAAGTTGACTACATTTTACAAGAAAAGATTGCAACTGGGCTATTTGTAAGAATTATAAGGCAGCTGCTACTTCATCAAGAGGAGTATGTTGAAACATTTGAACACACAGCATGCAAAAATTCTAAATATATCATGTTTTTGAACCGCACCAATGTCATCCCAGCAGCAGTGATGCTAGCACGTTATCTAAATACAACAGGTACTAGCACCTACTATCATGTTAGCGCGATTATTTATAAATCTGAAATGAATGCCTTCTTATTTAGATGAGCATGACAAGAAACAGATGTGACTGGCCCCACGGCGACCAGCCCACGTTCTCGTCTGCCGCTAGACAGATGTCACCAAGCAGCGACTGAGTTTGTGGTCAAAAGTTTGCATTTTTGTAGGTAAATGTTCAATTACAGTCAGAGAAATCTAAATATGTAAATTATATGATGTATCACTTGGAATTGTATACATGTTTGAAATAAACTTAAACCGAACCAAACATGTTACACACCGTGAGTAAGCTAAGAGCAGGCATACTAACACATAATAGTTTTAAACAACACCAAGAAATATGTGCTAAGTACACATTAAAAAGTGTAGATGGAACCACGTTACAGCAGAAAGTACGTAACTTGAAATCAACAAGCAGATTAGTAGGAGTCTAGAGAGAGGGTCTCAGCATTCTTACAGTCATTACACAACATGTAAGTCAAGGGCGGATTAATCCAAAAATTGGTGGTGTTGATACCAAGGATACCATGTCGATACCATGAATTGATTTACGTGGACCCCGATTTAAACAAGTTCAAAAACCTTTTTGGGTGTTACCATTTAGTGGTCAATTGTACGGAATATGTACTGTATTGTGCAATCTACTAATAAAAGTTTCAATCAATCAAATATCAGTATTTGACCGGTATTAGAGTGATTAGGTGGTTATTATTTTTTCAGTTGTTTTTGTAAATGTTTACAAACTCAAAGAACCATTTCCCACATATAGGGTGACCTTTGGGGCAAAAACAAAATAGGAAATAGAAGTTTTTGCTTTTGTCTAGTTATTTTGTACCGTTGACTTTGTTTTGGTCAAACAATTGGATGTAATAAAAGGGAATCAGGAACTAGTTTGAATATTTTGTTGATATTGATAAACCGTCAGTAGCACCCACCATAAATATTATTTTAAAATTACAGTTAATACATGTGATTGGTTTCGGTATCAGCCAATCTCACTCATAGATGATCGCTATCGGAGTCAGCAGCATAAAATCCATCCCTGGTTGTAAACTTTCCTTTGACTTTTTATCAAAACACCAACTGTCAAATGAGTAACTGACTCTCCTGCAAAATACTCAAGTCGTTGCCAACGAATTACATAATTTGGCCAAAGTCTAAATGGATCATTAAGGCTGAGGTCATTGTGATTCTTTAGCATTCATAAACTGACATTCCAGCATAATTGTGTGCATTATTTAAAAGTCCAATCAGAGCAGAAAGGAAGGGGACAAACATTCCATATTTATTAATAGGAGTGTTGTTTGTTTAATCTGAATAAAGCTTTATAAAACTAAATGAGGTAAATAGACGAATGCTGCAATGAATCGTGATTACTCTTGTTAAACTACTTAACACCACAATGCTACACTGTTGTCGAAAATTAACATTGGGCTGCAAAAGGACATGATGATGTTCAAGTTCCAAAGATAAACAAAATGTGTCTGTTAAACTAAATCCATTACTATCTGATTTATTGGTTGGAGGAAACACAAACAGGAATAACATCCTTCTACCGATGTTCCGTCAAGGCTATGGCAAACACAACATAGGAGGCCATAAGTAAACGCTAATATGTCTTACGTCAGACAGCTGGCAACACAAAAGAACCCAACTGAAAAACAGACACTTTCTCACGATTGATAAAGGGCCGTTTGGGGAGAAAGTTCCTTCCTGTAAAAAAAAAAAAAAAAAAAAAAAAAAGGCAGATACCCAGAAGACCTCGACATTCCGACAGCGTTGCACACAAAGCAGAGCAGGACAACAAAAAACAGTAAACACAACAGTATCACAAGACTAGGTTTAAAACAAACATGGCACCCTTCCAATGTGTCACCTCAGATCAGGTTTTGTTTTGCGTGTAAAATATACCAGCTTCCTTCTATTTACTAAAACATACATTTGCTCGCGAGTTGGGTTAAGTGAAGGATGGTGGCAGCAATGTCCAAATGGTATACACAAACGCAAACACACACACACACACACACACACACACACAAGCACACACTATGACTGACTGACCACTTTACAGCACATCTGTCACAGCTCTGCACCATTTGACTTGTTAATTACAACCAGCCTCCATCAAGAACAAACTAGTTACGCTTCAACAGTCTTATGATGACCATTTGCTGCTCTCTGTGAAATTAGCCATTTCAACTCACTAAATTTTTTGGTCATATGATTGCACAAAGGTATGAATCAAATCAGTATAACACTATGGGGCTTTTAAAGGGGAAGTGCACTTTTTGGGGGTAATGTTGTCAATCATTTACTATCATTATGAAAGACATGACAATTGATGTACATTTTTTATGCATTCTAAAAATTCAATAAATGCGGTCAAAAGACTGCTTACAATTGAGCCTATGGCAGCCGCTCAATTCCGCCTTTAAAACCCTTTAAAAAAACAGCCAAACATCCAAACATTACAAAATGTTTACATATATTGATCACATTAATTTAAAAAACACATCACAATGTTTGCTTCTTTTTTTTTCATCACTGATTACAACTCACTGCAGACTTCATGGGCGCTAACAAACATAATGAAACTTCACTTACTGTACAATGTCTTCTGTCATTACGGTGCAGACAGCTGGAATGTCCATATATTCCCATTTACATAAAGAATGTCACATAATCCTTGCGGGAAAAACGGGGTTGGACCCAGTGTCTTTTCTTGTCATTCTCACCAGTTCTGGGTCCTAAATGGCTGTCAAAATGAATCAACTTGTCGGATTACATTTTTAGCCATCTACTTTCCAGATGAGAGGCATGATTTATGATCTACAGCAGGGGCACTCACACTTTTTCTGCAGGTGAGCTACTTTTCAATTGACCAAGTCGAGGAGATCTACCTCATTCCTATTTATAATTTATATTTATTTATTTATGAAACAGAGACATTTTTGTTAACAAGTTAATGATGTTTAATGATAATACAAGCATGTTTAACACACATAGATTCCTTTCTTTCATGAAGACAAGAATATAAGTTGGTGTATTTGATTCTGATGACTTGCATTGATTGGAATTAGACAGTGGTGCTGATAACGTCCGCATTTTCAAATGGAGGAAAAAAAAGTCCTCCTTTCTGTCCAATACCACATGAAAGTGGTTGGATTTGGCATCTCATTTGTCCAACTTCCATACTCGTTTTTAAACACTTTGTTATGAGAGTAGCATATGTGTGTGGCCCTTTAATGTCTGCCAGCAGGTGAGTGACGTCAGTGAGAGTGCGGGTGGGCAAGCAAGTGAGAAAGCGGTTGCTGAGGGCGGGGGAGAAATACATTGGCATCAAACTCCGTAGCTTGCTAGCTTGTGCACGCTAGCTTTCTGAGACTCTTATTTTGTTAGCACAGGCAGGATGAAACAGGTCTTTTATGGTGAAGACAGGAACTGTGCAGTCGGTCTTTAGAGTTTTGACAGTAGGTACGGAGTCTCTAGAAATAAAATGTGTTTCTCTGCGTCCGCCCTGTTAGTGATTTTTTTCTTAAATATGAGCTCGCAGCAGCCAGCGTCATCTCACAAGATCCTCGGGTGCCAAGAATGTCAAACAACTGACGAAAGTGAAGTCTTGGTATGATTGATGATTGCTCATTTTTATGTATATTTTTTAATGCCTGGCTTGAGATCGACTGACACACCCTCCTGACCTACAGTAAACTTCTAGGGAGCAAGGAAGCGAGGAAACAGCAGACCACTCAATGACGTAATCATAGTTACACGGTAGTGATCACATCGCCGCTAGAAATAGTCAGTCTGCGTTCTCGCTTGTAATAACAATATCACTAATACTTGGTTAATATTCAAGTCACAAAATGTAAAGGGAGTATTGTTGGCGCTTTTTGAATGTTTTTTCATTGGATTTTATGGGCGGAATAAAAGACCTCCCATTGACTTCGCTGTAAGCAGACTTTTGTTTACATTTATTCAATAATTAAAATGCATTAAAAAATCCATCTGTCGTCATGTTTTTCACAATGATTATAAAAGATTTACAAAATTCCAAAAAAAGTGCAGTTCCCCTTTAAATTTTGAAGCAAAACATCCTGTGGATACTTTGGCGCTGGAACGGCTGTCATGCAAGAGCATGTGACAACAGTCTTCTATTCAAATAAACATCAAAGCCTTAAAGGGGAACTTTTTGGGGGGGAATTTTGCCAATAGTTTAGAATCATAAAAAACATGACAACGGATGAATTTTTAAAAATGCATTATAACTTGTAAATAAACGCAAATAAAAGTCTGCTTATAGCGGAACCATTAGGAGCTCCTCAATTTTTCCCATAAAATCTAATAAATAATCATCCAAAAACCACCAACAATACTCCATTTACATTTTGTGACATGAATTTTGACCAAGTATTAGTGATATTGTTATTATAAGCGCTAACGCAGACAAACTATTTATCGCAGTGCGATGATCACTTCTATGTGTCCCTATGTTTATCATCGAGTGACCTGCTGCTTCCTCGCTTCCCTACTCCCTGTTAGCTTATTGTAAATTATAAAGCATGCATCTCACATGGACAAAAGATGTCTGAGTAGGTATTCCGACAGGTTGGTACAATTTGACAGCCATTTAGGACCTGAAACTGGTAAGGACGACACAAAAAGACGCTTGGACTCCCCACCGCCCTTCGTGAGGATTATGAGGCATTCTTCACCTGAACGGGAATATATGAACATCCCAGCAGTCGGCATCCTATCCTAATTATGTAATTATGTTTGGCGACTCTCATAAAGTCTGCAGTCACTAGTAAAAAGTGAAGAGAAGGGGAAAAAAGCATTTTTAAATTAATGCGCTGCGTATGCTTAAAATGATCAAAATACGTAAATATTAATTGTTATTATAAATCTGCCCGATACTACGTTACATATATACTTACATCATGTATATAAAGCCCTAATGGAGGTGTTTGGTTGTTTTTTTGGAGGGTTTTAATAGGCGTAATTGCGCGGATCCGATAGGCTCCATCGTAAGCGAACTTTCGATAGCAATTATTTAATATTTAGAATGCAAAGAGAAAACATGTACTACATCCATTGTCATGTCTCTCATAATGATCGTGAACGATAGGCATAATTCCAAAAAAAGGTGCAGTTCACCTTTAACTCACTGTTTTGCTTTTACTTTGGTATTTTTGTAACAAACATCGTAAAAGAAGCTCCAGTAAGAAAAGGACAACTTACTGGTTCTTACTAAAGACTCACATTCATACTTCCCAACCCTCCCGGATTTTTTTGAAATTCAGCGCCTCTCCCGAAAACCTCCCGGGACAAATTTTCTTCCGAAATTCAGGCGGAGATGGAGGCCACGCCCCCTCCAGCTCCATGCAGACTTGAGTGACGTGTCCACAGCCTGTTTTCACGTCCGCTTTACCACAATATAGAGAGCGTGTCTGCCCAATGACATTATAACTGTAGAATGATTGAGGGCGAGTTCTAGGTTTCTTATGTGGGTTTATTGTTAGGCAGTTTCATAACGTCCTCCCAGCGCGGTAAAACAACACACAACAACAGCAGTTCGTTTTCGTCTACCGTAAAGCAGTTCGTCTGCCATAAACAGCAATGTTGTAATACTCTTAAAAAGGACAAAACTGCCATCTACTGTATGCATATGGTTAGAAAAACAAGGATGGACAATTCAACCCTTAACTCAACAATGAGTAAATGAGTGTTATGTGTGTGTAAATGTGTAAATAAATGAACACTGAAATTCAAGTATTTTTGATATATATATATATATATATATATATATATATATATATATATATATATATATATATATATATGTATATGATAGGTCTTTATTGTCATTGCAAAAGTACAATGAAACTTTGTTTTCAGCACAAACCTGTGCAAGATTAGACAAACAAACAGTGTACAGGGTATATATAGCTAGAATTTAACGAAAGTCAAGTATTTCATATATATATGCATTATATATATATATACATATACATTAAAAAAAAATTAAAAAAATATATATATATATACATCATTTTTTTCCCCTGTTTTCTCCTCTTTTAAATCGTTCAATTAGGTTTTTTCATAATTTATTCTCTACAAAAAACCTTTCGTAAAAGGAAAAAAAATGTACGACGGAATGACGGACAGAAATACCCATTTTTTTATATGTATAGATTTATTTATTAAAGTTAAAATGAGCAAATTGGCTATTTCCGGCAATTTTTTTAAGTGTTTATCAAACTGGTATCCCTTCGCATTAATCAGTACCCAAGAAGTAGCTCTTGGTTTCAAAAAGGTTGGTGACCCCTGATGTAAATGATGAATGATAGAAATGGCATACGTATGGCTATGATAAAAATGTTAATCTGTCCTATCACTAGGATGCATGTTGATAGTGTAACCTAAGCACGTTGTGCGAGTAGGCTGCTACGTGTCATCAACATAAAGCTGCCTTTTGACAGAGGTGGCTATTGACTTAGCTAACACGGCTAAAGTATGTCCTTCCATAGCGCGGCGCTGCTCCTTTAAGTTACCAATTCCTTTCCAATGCGGAAAATAAACTACATTTCTTACAAGTATCATTACTGTAGTACAAGCAACTGCTAAACATGCGACATACTGAGCAAGAGAGAGCAGGAGGAAACAAGAAGCTATGCAATTCGCTAAGTGAGCTTGAATGCAAACTAGCAAAAAAACTGAAAAATAACTTATTTGTACACATTAGAGATAGAACAATGATAACCATGGTAAAACTGCTGATGGTGAATAATACAATTTCAAATCCAAATGACCAAAACAATTTGATTAATAACTGCCACTTAGATCAATTCACGGACTGACTAATGCCAGCACACTAGCTTAAATGTTAACATGAAAAAAGAAACATTGTTGTCTTTCCCCATTAAGAAATGACGTACGCCAATCCAAACTATTTCCACATTCACCCATTCATACACACACTGATTGTGGGAGCTGCCATGCAAGGTGCTAACCACGACCCATCAGGAGCAAGAATAAAGTGTTTTTCCCAAGGACACAGCGGTCGTGACTAGGATTGCGTGAGCTGGGATCGAACCTGGAACCTGTCCCCAAGCTTCTCTGAGGAATACAAGACGGAGGTGCTTTTACGGTGCGTTCAAGGACCCCTGAACAGTGTAGGACGCCAAAACGCCTGCCAGAAATGATAAATAATAATAATAGATTTGGTTTGTCACACAATTTTTATTTAAATAAATATTTAGGTGCTACAGTACAAACCAATATTTAGAACAATACAAGCTTAGCCATTAAAACAGATACAATATTTACTGTAGACTAAAACACTACCAATAAAGCATAACAAACACAAAAGTTGCAAAACAGCGGGTTTTCTGACAGTGTGTCTAGAATTATCCCTTTTTCATACTGCGGTAGGGCTGGGCGATATGGCCTTTTTTTAATATCTCGATATTTTTTAGGCCATATCGCGATATACGATATATATCTTGACATTTGGCCTTAGCCTTGAATTAACACTTGATACATATTATCACACCAGTATGATGATTCTATGTGTCTACATTAAAACATTCTTGTTTATACTGCATTAATATATGGTCATATTAAACTTTCATGCAGAAAAGGAAATCACAACTAAGTCAATTTAGCAAAACTGTATTTATTAAAACAGTTATTAAGCAGTGGCACAGACATTCATTTCATTTCCAAAATAGAAAGTGCAAGATTGTCAGAGTCATTTTAAAACAAGCTATTAGTGCCCTTTTGTGCATTATGTCACTAAGATGACATATCAAAACAACACTAAATTAAAGTGCACTTTTTGTACAGAACGCCACTACAATAGTTTAAAACAAAAAAAGTGCACTCTTGTGCATGATGTCACACAAGATATTTAAATAACTGTCAAATAAAAATGAGCTGCATAATAAGAAATCAAATAGTGTTCGTCCTTCGCTATGTGGTAGGTTACGGCGGACATTATTTCCTTTTGTTGTTGACTATTTTTTTCATACGGTGTTGATCTGGAAATGTTTGCCTCGGCATTTTGATGGTGTGGGCGTGTGGCACCGAATGGAGATGTTAAAATGCGGAGTAAGCACTCTTCATTCTCTAGCGGGTGACTTTTCAAATGATGCTACATATCAGCAATAATTGTACTTTTTGTAGCAATGCTTGTGCCCCACATTTCACCAAATAAAGTTGTCTATTCGACATATTCCCACTTGAAGCCAAACCACCGCCAGACGATGGACCCCCTGCTGTTTTTCTTGGGAATCAATTCTTCCTTCATTTGTTACCAGATTCGCACCTTCGCACCTTCTTTTTCTTGTATTACCACTCACACGGCTCCGCTAGCATCACAGTTAACGTTACCCATGCTGCTACCTCTTTGCTACACATGGGCGTATACGTATGTGTCTTATGTGAGAAGGAGAGAAAACCGAGTGAGAAGAGCCTGTAGTGTAATGCCAGCAGCTAAAAGCAACTGTGTGAGAACGTATACTCCAATATCACGATATAGTCATTTTCTGTATCGCACAGAGACAAACCCGTGATATATACCCCGGTATATATCGCCCAGCCCTATACCGGGGTATACCTTAAAACTGGTAACCCATGTCTAGTTAGTGCATACGTAAGCTGCCAAAGGAGGATCTTTTGTAACCTGTATTGAAACGGTTCAATTATAAATTATATGCCAGAAAATTATTGAAATATGGATTTTAGAACATATTGCTCATCTCTAAATGGGACTGTACTCAACCTAAAATTCCTCACTGTAGCAGGAAGAAAAAAAAGGCTTGCCATCTCTAGAGACGTACAACCGGTCTCGTCAGTCCCATCAGCTAGTCTTTTTTCGCTACAGTGGGAAGGAGGTATGTAAACTAAATCCCTTCTTATCTCCCACTGGAGGCCGGGTGCAAGGACAAAGGTCACTTGCCGCCATTTTTTGAGCCCACTGAGACTCACGGCAAACGTTAACCCAAAGCTCCACAAACGATCCTTGGACCCTTTGGTCTTCAGGTTAATGACTGGCCAGTGCTCATTCGCTCTATTGTTGCGGGATATACATACAGACAAAACATGCTGGAGGGGTCAGCCTTTCCCCCACCCATATTGTCACTACACATTTTAATGAACCCCTAAGGGACTAAGAGGTGTAGGTAATTTGTCAGTCAGGACACATTCTTTTACATGTTTGAATAATGCAATCGAAAATGATTGTGGCAGCTTTTGAAGTGACGCTTAAAAATGATTGGTTTGGAAAAACAAAAAATGCTCTCACTAGTGATATTTGCACCACTGAACTAAGGTATTTTCAGGACTACAAGGCGCACTTAAAATCCTTTTTTTTTCTCAAAACTCAACAGTGCGGCGAATAACCCGGTGTTATTGTATCATTCTTGTTTTGCTCACCAACCTCGAAGCAATTTTTTTGGTACATGGTGTAATGATAAGTGTGATCACTAAGATAAAGTGTGACCAGCAGATGGCAGTCAAACATAAGACATACGTGGTAAGAGGGATGATGGCAATATCACTCAAGTAAACATCCATCCAGCCATCCATTTTGTAACGCTTGTCCCTTTCGGGGTCACGGGTGTGCTGGGGCCTATCTCAGCTGCATTTGGGCGGAAGGCCAAGTACACACTGGACAACATTCCCACTCACATTCACACACTAGGGACAATTTAGTGTTGCCAATCAACCTATCCCCAGGTGCATGTCTTTGGAGGTGGGAGGAAGCCGGAGTACCCGGAGGGAACTCACGCAGTCACGGGAGAACATGCAAATTCCACAACATCAACATTGTATATGTTCCATTGAAAATATTGAACATTACACACATCAAAATGTTTTAGTACAACATTGGTAAGCTATGAAGCCGCTTTGCTTTGTGTATAAGGTAGGACATATTATCTGGCGTTTTTTTTTCTAATCTAAATTACTGTAAAGTTCTTACTTATATCTGTCAGTAAACTCGCCATGAAAGCGCTAAAACATACCAGTGTAGTGAGTTTACATTATTCACCCAAAGAACTTTAGTTATTAGAGTTTAATGCGCCTTATAATCCGGTTCGCCTTTTATATGAAAAAAGATTGAAAATAGACCATTCATGGACAGTGCGCCTTATAATCCGGTGCGCCATATGGTCCAGAAAATATAGTACAGATGAAATTGTGTACTTTTGTTGGTTTTGCAAAATTGCAGATGTATTGGCCTGCACTAAGCATTATGTGTCAGTACAGCAGTAGAGGCTAGACGGTGACTTCACTTTCACCTCTGTTTTAGGAAGAGCAAAGAGCCTGCGAGCATTAGTTGTTCATCATCACAGTGCAGCTATGTGAAGCTTAGACTGCCGGCTATGTGTGCATGATTGAGCATAACAGAAAAAGCATGCAAGGTTTTAAAATTATGCAATAAAGGATATGGTTTAAAGTTGACTGATTTAGGAAAATGGCAAAAAGTAACATTCATAAAATTGGAAGCCTTACTTCATACCCTCAAATAATATCCACACTACACACATACACGACTACACTTAGATTTTAATTCGATTTGATTACATTTAAATGTATCGCCATTATGCATGCACAAGTACAAGGTGACAAAATGTAGTTTCTAACCAGTCCAAGTGTAGAACAACATACAGTGCATGAATATACAGTTTGACAAATATAGTAGATGGTTGAAAAGTCATAATTTACAGATTATTAAGATTGTAAGGACATATTAAAAAATTCTAACATACAGAATAAAGTGCGATGAAAATAAGATAATAATGGATATAATATCGATGGGTATATCAGGCACAAGAGCAGTCATTGAGAAAAAAATGTGGAAAACCAATGAAAAAGAGACGAAAATGTATATCTGCACTAAGTGCTGCCACGCAAGACCCGGAAGAAAATATTGAAATTCAAGACTACATTTTTTGCAATTGGGTACATTTCTACTAGGGGTGTGGGAAAAAATCGATTCGAATACGAATCGAATACGTTGTGCGATTTAGAATCGATTCTCCTTTTTTTTTAAATCGATTATTTTTTTTATTTTGATTTATTTAGGTTGATTGGCAACACTAAATTGGCCCTAGTGTGTGAATGTGAGTGTGAATGTTGTCTGTCTATCTGTGTTGGCCCTGTGATGAGGTGGCGACTTGTCCAGGGTGTACCCCGCCTTCCGCCCGATTGTAGCTGAGATAGGCGCGAGCACCCCCCGCGACCCCGAAAGGGAATAAGCGGTAGAAAATGGATGGATGGATGGATTTATTTATCTATTTATTTATTTTTTTTCAATCCAACAAACCACTACACAGCAATACCCTAACAATGCAATCCAATTCCAAAACCAAACCTGACCCAGCAACACTCAGAACTGCAATAAACAGAGCAATTGAGAGGAGACAGAAACACGACACAGAACAAACCAAAAGTAGTGAAACAAAAATGAATATTATCAACAACAGTATCAATATTAGTTATAATTTCAGCATAACAGTGATTAAAAATCCCTCATTTACATTATCATTAGACATTTATAAAAAATTAAAAAAGAACAATAGTGTCACAGTGGCTTACACTTGCATCGCATCTCATAAGCTTGACAACACACTGTGTCCAATGTTTTCACAAAGATAAAAAAAAGTCATATTTTTGGTTCTTTTAATTTTACATTATTGCAATCAGTTGATAAAACATTGTCCTTTATAATTATAAAAGCTTTTTTAAAAAAATCTACTACTCTGCTAGCATGTCAGCAGACTGGGGTAGATCCTGCTGAAATCCTATGTATTGAATGAATACAGAATCGTTTTCCATTTTCTACCGCTTATTCCCTTTTGGGGTCGCGGGGCAGAATCGTTTTGAATCGGACAAATATCGTTTTTGAATCGAGAATCGTGTTGACTCGAAAAAAATCGATATACTATCGAATCGCGAGCCCAAAGATATGCAGCCCTAATTTCTACACAATATTTCTCACCTACTAACTCTTTTGGTTATCTTTTTGACACTTACATGTTGTCCCGTGTTATGTATCACATCATATTTAGTTTTTTAGTAGATAATTTACCAACACGATTATCACAAAAACTAAATGTAAAATTATATAACGTGCATGCAAAGAACTCAGAATACATTTTCCATTTGCAATGATATCCTGTAGCCACGCCCCGTAATGCTACTGTTAAATAAATGTGCTGAGATGCCGAGAGTGGGACCTCTTTCTCAGATATAGCTGATTATCGGTGCCGGCAAAGTATTTCAACTTCATTTTGATGTGTTGTTCGGTTGATTGACTTATTGACTGGCTGGCCAGGGCCTAGTCACCATTAAAACTTTTTATAAGGTGCAAGTGGTGTTTGTCATTAGCGTAATTTTACCGTTTCCTTAAACACATTTAAAGGGTCAGGAGTCAAAGGACGCAAGGCTCAACAATTCTGATTGGTGAACATGTATGTCACTCGCCAGTGAATACGGACAAACAAAGAACCTCCACCTCTTGCGGTTACTTATCTCACATTATCGTGCAGTCCCAAGTAGGGTTGTACGATATACCCCTATTACTATAGTACCGCGATACTAATGAATTAAATTCGGTACTATACCGCATCTGAAAAGTACCGGTCCTCTACCCATCCCCCGCCCCCGTAGTCGTCATGTTGTGTCATTGCTGGTTTACGAGCAGATGAGCATGTTCGGTAGGGCACAATCAGGGAGTACTAACAAGCAGACACAGTGTGTAGACAAAAAAGGAAGAACGGACGCATTTTGGCTTAAAAACTAAAGATAATGGTGAAGTTATAACATTGAAACGCCCTCAGGAAGAAGTGCTTTAAGACATGGCTAGCTAGCTAGCAGCTAAAGTCCACTCCCAGTTGGCAGTGTTCTAGCTACTTCTAAATCTCTAATCCTCGCCTCCATGGCGACAAATAAAGTAAGTTTCTTACAAGTATCATCCTTGCAGGACAAGCAATAGCTAAACATGCTTTACTACACAACAGAGCTCACCGGCATCAAAATAAAAAAAACGCCATTGGTATCCACTGTAATGATACCAAGTACAGGAGCGTATCTCGTCGATACTACTATCATTACGTCGATATTTTTCTTTTGGCATCGAATCTTCTTTTTATTTGTTTTTTAATTTATATTATGTTTATAAACTCAGGAAATATGTCCCTGGACACATGAAGACCTTGAAAATGATCCTGTAACTCCTTGGTATCGGATTGATACCCAAATCTCAGAATCAGAATCAGAATTGGAAATTTTATTATTATTAACTTAATTAATCCCCGAGGGGAAATCAACATTTTCAGCACAATCCCATTCAAGATCAGATAAACATTACAGGGAGACAGAACAGGATCGCTGACGGGTCTGCCAACTTCCGGCGCCCCTTACAAAAAAGGTGAAATATAGGTAAACAATGGGGGGGGACAAAAAATAAAATCAGTCTAAGACTGGGCCCTTGGAGAAGGGGTCCAGACTGAGGTCAAGGGATAAAACAACTCATAGCCATAGCACACATCCCTCTTACATGTGTGTAAGGGGGAAACAAACAAATCGGTGGTATCATCCAAAACTAAAGTAAAGCATCCAAACAACAGGAGAATACATTACTTACATTTTAACAGAAGTGTAGATAGAACATGTTAAAACAGAAAAAAAGCAGATATTAACGGTAAATGAACAAATATATTAATAATCCATGTTTACAGTTAAACCCTCATAATGTTGACAAACTAATATAATGATAAATGACACAATATGTTACTGCATACATCAGCAGACTGATTAGGAGCCTTTGTTTGTTTACTTACTACTAAAAGACATATTGTCTAGTAAGTTCATTATTTTATTTAAGGACAAACTTTCAATAATAAACATATGTTTAATGTACCGTAGGATTTTTTGTTAAAATAAACCAATGTTTGTGGTACCTTTTTATTTAGAAAAGTATCAAAATATTTTTGGTACCGGTACCAGCCCCAAAATATCGGTATCGGGACAATACTAGTCCCAAGTCTACTGCAGAGTATTCATGGAAGGTATGACAAACCCAGTTACAATTAATAAATTACAAACAAAATATATGTTGTGAATGTACTGAATGATATACAGGAAACACAGCGCTGCATGAGTGCTGAACATCTGTAGTACAAGAAGCAAAAATGCCGTCTCCCATTTAATCCATTTAATTGTTTTTATTTTTTCATTGGTAGTGTCCTCAAAGAAGCACAGCAATTAAGTATTTTGTATTCTTCAGACACACCAAATCATCACAATCTGGTTGAAAAGAAACTGATGATGAGGGACGGCATGGCGCAGTGGAAGAGTGGCCGTGCGCAACCCGAGGGCCCCTGGTTCAAATCCCACCTAGTACCAACCTCGTCACGTCCGTTGTGTCCTGAGCAAGACACTTCACCCTTGCTCCTGATGGGTGCTGGTTGGCGCCTTGCATGGCAGCTCCCTCCATCAGTGTGTGAATGTGTGTGAATGGGTAAATGTGGAAGTAGTGTCAAAGCGCTTTGAGTACCTTGAAGGTAGAAAAGCGCTATACAAGTACAACCCATTTATCATTTATGATAGAGATTGACCAATACAAACATATCAGCATGGTCTTACTGCCATGCAGCAAGTTCAAACAAGTGTAACTTTGCCAGAACACCACATTTCAGCTCCTGTTACGCTGTTAAAGAAGGTGTGCCTATAAATTGTGACGGAGAGAGAACACATATTAAACCAACAGTTATGACTTTGTGCACACGCTTTTACCTTAGTCCCATCATAATCTTTGTTTTATTATTTGCTCAGACCAAAGTACAAAACCACAAGTATAAAAACAGAGCAAACAACCAAGGCAGAACTCATGATGATTATTTGGTTGTATCGTCTTGTATTCAAGTCAGTATGGCAGTTCTACCTAGGGCCGGGCGATATATCAATATGCTCGATATATCGCGGGTTTTTCTCTGTGCGATATAGAAAATGACTATATCTTGATATTCGAGTATACGTTCTCACGTAGTTGCTTTTAGCTGCTGGCATTACACTACAGGCTCTTCCAACAGCTTGTGTCTCATTTTCACAGACAGCAAGCGCAACTTCTTACACACGTCACATACTGTCATGTCGTACGTCACATACGTATACGCCCTCGCGGAGCGGAGAGGTAGCAGCATGGGTAACGCTAGCTGTGTTGCGAGTGGTAATACAAGGGAAAGAAGGTGCCAATCTGGTAACAAATTAAGAATTAATTCCCAAGAAAAACAGCAGAGGGGGTCCATCATCTGGCTGTGGTTTGGCTTCAAGTGGGAATACCGGTATGTCGAACAGACAACCGTAATTTGTCAAGTGTGGGACAGAAGCGTTGCTTCAAAAAGTAGCATTACTGCTAGTACGTAACATAATTTGAGAAGTCACCTGCTTGAGAATGAAGAGTGAATACTCCGCATGTCAACATCTCCATTCGGTGCCACACCAACAAAATGCCGAGGTAAACATTTCCACATCAACACCGTATGAAAAAAAATACTGAAAAACATAAGGAGATAACGTCCGCTGTAATCTCCCACATAGCAATTTGAGTTCCTATTATGCAGCTCATTTTTATTTGACAGTTATTGAAATATCTTGTATGACATCATGCACAAAAAGTGCACTTTATTTGTTTTAAACTATTGTAGTGGCGTTCTGTACAAAAAGTACACTTTAATTTAGTGTTGTTTTGATATGTCATCTTAGTGACATCATGCACAAAAGTGCACTCAGCTTGTTTTAAAATGTCCCTGACAATCTTGCACTTTCTGTTTTGAAATTAGATGAATGTTTGTGCCACTGCTTAATAACTGTCTAATAAATACAGTTTTGGTTAATTGACTTAGTTGTGATTTCCCTCTATGCATGAACGTTTAATTTGAGTATATATTAATGCAGTATGAACAAGAATGTTTTAATGTAGACACATAGAATCATCATACTGCTGCGATTGTATGCATCAAGTATTCATTCAAGGCTAAGGCAAAAATATCGAGATCTATATTGTGTATCGTGATATGGCCTAAAAATATTGAGATATTAAAAAAAGACCATATCGCCCAGCCCGAAATTTACCTTGCCAATTTATAGGACCCAAGAATTACCAAACTGCTATACTTTTAATTCCCAATGTAACGATCAATGATAAAAAAGTTAACAGCCTATGTTAAACGGAAGGTAAAAACTCTGAATAGTCCAATTAAAGAATGAGAAGCCATAGCGAGTCCCTCCCACAGCAGTCTTGCTGTCAATAAGCAGGCAACAGGCACAAATCTTTTCAACCAAACCACCCTCCACCTCCTCACCCACACATCCCAACACTCAACAGAGTCTCTGTTGTGCGTCACGAGAGGTTGACAGGGTCCTCACCAAGGATAGATAGAAGGATGGCGCAATAAGCACTTGACTTTTGTCTTCATACCATCTGCCACATGGAACAAGCTTTCCCTCTGGCCGTGGCACAGCTATGTCAACCTGATGTGCCTCAAACTGCCTTCATATTAGAGTCACAAGCACAACATCAAAAGACACCATATTCTAATGATCCAATTCTCCTTTAAAATAAAAAATGCAATAATATTATTTAAGGATCTTTATAACATGTTTAGAGTCCCATCGACAGATACTCTAAATATTGTCTTTGAGGCTTGACCACATCAGCAAAGGCAGATTAAAAAACAATACATTACCATACAAACCAGTAGCACAGCATATCATATTGCATGTCTGCAAGAAACGCTAAATGGTTTATCTATGCCATTCTGTTTTTGCAGGGCAGCACGGTGGTACAGGGGTTAGTGCATGCGCCTCACAATACAAAGGTCCTGAGTTCAATCCTGGGCTGGGGATCATTCTGTGTGGAGTTTATATGTTCTCCCCGGGACTGCGTGGGTTCCTTCCGGGTACTCTGGCTTCTTCTCACCCCCAAAAACATGCACATGGGGATAAGTTGATTGGAAACACTAAATTGGCCCTAGTGTGTGAATGTGAGCGTGAATGTTGTCTGTCTATCTGTGTTGGCCCTGCGATGAGGTGGCGATTTCTACAGGGTGTACCCCCGCATACCGCCCAAATGCAGCTGAGATATAATCCAGCATTCCCCGCGACCCAGGAAGGGACAAGCGGTAGAAAATGGATGGATGGAGTTTGTTTTTGCATATCACATAAAGATTGCATTGGTTTTCATCACCGCACTTTTCATGTTTTGGTTTTTGACAAAATGTTGTATACCGTGTCTCATTGTGTGTAACAAATCTAGTCAGTTTGCTAAAGTATCATTCCGCGTAATCCACGGCCTCAACAAAGAACCCCTTCTGTGTCTGACTGTGTTTTGTTTTTTTAATTGTATACAACTGCACCGTGGGTGCCAAAGAAAGTTGCAAATACGAAAATTGTGATAAAGAAGGCAAGGCACTACTAACTCAAGGAAGATTTTGTAGCAAAGTACAAAGGTGCTTCTCTCCTCCCGCCCCTTCTTTGCTAACAAGAGTCTTCAATTAAGGTAAAAGTGATATTAAATGTTAATGTATGCATTTTATTCATTATTTATATGTTGTTCTGCACGTAAAACTATAATTATTCTCTATAATGGTAATATTTGTGAGTGGTTAGAACATTATTTATTGAATTTTCATTTTCTTTTAAAGGGATGTGCCGATCCACAGTCCGGTGACAGTTAATCAGAACTGTAACACACAACTCAGTTAAATATCCCTGGCATATAGGAACAGCAACTATTGCACTGGACAAACTAAACTCTTTCACTCACTGACCCTACTTGACCATAAGAACAATTCTTTAAAAAAAAAAACATACACCTAATGACAGCGTCTGCTTTCCCTGACAGTGATAACTGGGCTTTAAACCTTCCATAAATCCAGACTGCAATCAAAACAAAAGCTGCCAAAATAGAAGAGGAGAAGGTCTGGCTCTCACAACAAGAGCAGGCAGTATGTGATCCTCGTCTGCTGGTTGGTTGATTTTAAAGCAACAGGATTTGGTTTGGGGAGGTTCTATTGTGTGTCGCCTAGACTAGACTCCTTTTTCTGATCCCCGTCACATGCATAGGATGCAGGAGAACTCAGGCCACCAACTTTGGCATACTTGTCTGGAACTAAAAAGAGAAATGTTTCACCTCATTTCTCATCTTTTTTGTCTGTGAAAACAATGATGAGTCAACACACTGGGATAAAAAAAACAAACAGGGACAGGGGAGACTAAAGTGCAGGTACCAGGTGCTTTAAGAGAAGTGGTTTCATAAGAAGACACACCTGTTCGGTAATTTCCAATAAAAAAAAAAAACCCTCCCGAGACAGCCGTGCGTTATGGTAACATCTTAATAATGAAACAGTGTGTACCAAACACACAAACAGTGTAACTCTAGAGGGGCGTCTCCGAGTCCCCAGGCCAGAAGCTTTCCCAAACAGCTTGACAAGGATAACAACTTGAAATGTCCTACGGGCATGTTACAGGAAGCCGTCTCCCCGCCAAAGCTTGACAGGTGTCTCATTGTTCAGCAGAGCACACATTGTGCACGTAACTTTATTTTGAAAGACATCTCTATCTGCTTCAATTACCTACTGTCTGGGTATTCATGCAGAAGGTGTTGTTAGAAATAGATGAGAGCATAGTTCCCCCTCAAGAGCCCTTTTCTTCACGCTATTGCGGGCAGAATGCAACAGAATTCTATTCAAAGCAAGACTGAACGACATTCCCTTGAGCTGTCATTGTTAAGGCACCTCAGTTGACGTGTGCGCGTCGGTGACGGTCAATCAGAAACTCTAACAAGACATTCCTATCTTCAACTCAAAAAATGTGTGTTTTTAACCTCTGTCATGAAAAATAAAAACACTTTCCTGGAGAAAGTTCAGGAATTTTAAGTACATGATCCAAGTACCTGGAGATATGGTCAAATGAATGGGACTAGTGCACAATCATATTTGCAACACATCAATGCACTGAGGAACGGGTAAATTGACCTAGACCAGCTTATTGTGTTAAATGTCAAAGCAGGTGAACATACAGGAGTCATCCAGGTTCAGCAACTTCAATAAGATGGAGACGTAAAATCATGAAAAATAACCCTGTCCTAATGAATGTATTCATTTGGGAAGAGGGAATCATGCTTATTTGCTTGAAAGATAAAAACGGGGACTGTGAAACCAGAAGGGGGAAAATGCAGAGCAGATTAAATTATGCAATGATTATTTGCATTTAAACTCCAGAGTGTCTATTCATGTGTCTGAGGGTCCTTATTACGAATTTAGCTATTGTGGAGTCTCAACTTCCTACAGGAAGACAGCAATTGGTATGGTTGATTGAAGATAAACATGATTTGACTTGTCCCGTCTCTCAGGGGACACAGTCCAACAGAGGGGGCCAGCAAATAAAACAAGATTGTACATATTGGGTGCAGGCAACTGGCAGATTATATTTATGCAGATCTGTTTACTCAACTCTAATTATGAGACGTTGACTGTTTACACTGAAAAAATATCACAACAAATCAATACCCTTTATTTAACCAGGTAAAAAGTCATTGAGATTAAAAACTATTTTCCAGAAGTGACCTGACCAAGAGAGCAGCAACAATAAAGACAAATTAAAATAAAACAAAACATGACCTTGTCCTTTTTGACTATGAATAAATACATATTAATTAAGACTGATCTCCAAATAAAAGGAATAAGAAGGCTCTATTAACCAGACCAAAGGGACAACGAAATCTCTGTCGCCCCCTACCGTCTCAAACGAGCACTGACTCCCCTAAACATACTCATTCAGAAATATTTCAAGACAAAACAAATGATCTTAAACATCTCTCCGTTTAAACACACATCATTCACAACAACAAGGCTGGTTTTGTTTAAACTTAAAAGCATAATAATATTGATTTGATTATCAAAAAATGCAACAGGGCAAGATATCTTAAGAATATGCAATGTGTGCTTAATCGACCCTTTCGTTTAAAATAAGCATATTCGGTGCCAATGGGCCAAAAAGTAACTTGAGCATTTATATTTAACATTACATTTATAATTGTGATATGTCCACCTTCTGGCTCTCGCCAACACTCCACACTTTTAAGAAAGAACTATACTTTCTTCGTTCGGAAAGGCCAATATAACAATAAATAAAACAAAAAGG